>NW_024098611.1:257500-432500 GCF_016545835.1 Crotalus tigris | reverse complement strand
AGAGATGATAGACAGACAGACAAATAGGTATGTAAGTAAGTAGTAGGTAGGTAGGTAGATAGGTAGGGATGGATGGATGGATGATAGGCACAGATACATGGGCCAGAATTTATACCTTGCAGGACAGTGTTTTTAACTTTAGGAACATTACGATGGGTAGACTTCAACTCCCAGAATTCCCCAGCCACCTTAACATTCCCAAGCTTGAAGAACCCTTGCTTTCAGCGAAGACCAAGTCAGTCATAGCAACTAGAAACTCCTGTGAGTGACTTGAGGCTGGGGTCGGAGAGGCCACATGGGTGTGGTAGTCCCGGGGGGGGGGGGGAAGAAGGGCTTCCACTTACCGGAAGAGGGTTCCATGTGGGCCCCATTTACTTTCAGGGGTGTCAGGACCACACGGGGAAGCATCATGCCTGCCTTTTTCTTCTGCTTGCTCACCTGTTTCAAAGGAAACGGAGGAGAGCGTTGCTGAGGGGAGACGGAGGAAGCCCAAAGACCGAGCCTCTTGCTTTCTCGGCAGGCAGGATCAAAGGCCCCGGCCCCCTCCATTTCGGGACAGCTCAGCCTAGTGGTTATAACTCCTAGCTTTCCCAAAAGACCTTCAGGGGTTGCCAATGGAGCAGGCGGGTGGTGCTTCTCTACTACACAGCCTCCAGACAGGTAACCCTTGACTTATGGCCACAGTAAGTGGTCTCGTACTTGAACAGGGGGCTGGACTAGTTCTATTCTATTCTATTCTATTCTATTCTGTTCTGTTCTGTTCTAATTTCTATTCTATTCTGCATTTCTATTCCATTCAATTCAATTCCATTCTATTAATTCTACTCTATTCTATCTTCTATTCTATTCTATATTTCTATTCTATTCCTTATTCTCTTCTATTCCACATTTCTATTCTATTCCTTATTCTATTCTATTCTATATTTCTATTGCAGTCTATATTTCTATTCTATTCTATTTTATTCTATTCTATTCCTTATTCTATTCTATTCTATATTTCTATTCCAGTCTACATTTCTATTCTATTCTATATTTCTATTCTATTCCTTATTCTATTCTATTCCATATTTCTATTCTATTCTATTCTATTCTATTCTATTCTATTCTATTCTATTCTATTCTATTCTATTCTACTCTATTCTATTCCTTATTCTATTCTATATTTCTATTCCAGTCTATATTTCTATTCTATTCTATATTTCTATTCTATTCCATTCCATATTTCTATTCTATTCTATTCTATTCTATTCTATTCTATTCTATTCTATTCTACTCTATTCGATTAAAGTGAGAAATTTGTTAAGTATGTTTTGTCTCATTTTACGACCTTTCCTGCCTCAGTTGTTAAGGGAATCACTGCAGCTGATAAATTAGTAACCTGGTTGTTAAGTGAAATCTGGCTTCCCCGTGGATTTCACTTGCCAGAATTCCCCAGCCCCATCCCTCCCTATCTCAGACCCCTGGGTTGGTAAGTGGCCCCTGAAGACTCTCTTCCCCTTTCACGTATATTCAATTGCTTCACTCCCCATTTCTATTCACACAGGGTCACCGGAAATAAACACTGGAATACAGGAGAGAGTCCTTGTAAAAAGCACACCAGCTCTCCTCCAGAAAGATAATCCAGGGGTGCTTTTGCTCCAGTTATTCTATCCAGGTCAGCAAAAGATACTTAGGTGACTCATCCAGGCTTTGTCTTTGGGGGATTTTTTAATAAAAATCTGGACAAGATTTGGCCAAACGCCTCTCTAGCAATCAGAGGCACTCTCCACGCCCGGCTCTGGGCAGCTGCGGTGCCAAATTCCAGATCCAACGGCAAACAATATTGTCCCCGGCTCAACGTCGCCCATCTCCGAAAGACCTCTGCCCCACAAGTCGAGACACAACTTTGCGGCCCAAGGGAATTCTACAGATGCTGCTTCCTTCTACTTCGCGAGGCTCTTTGAAATCTTCCCACGTTTAATGTCGTTTAAAGTGGGTCACACGCGAGCGGGGGCGCCCCACAGCAGTTTATAAACACGGAGAAAGCTCTCCGCCGTGAACCTTCGGCGGGTGTTAACGAGAAGCAAAGGAGGGCAGTTCAGGTGGAATAAAGGCACCTTCCTCTTGGTGACCCAGCTCTGGGGCCCTGCTCACCTGCCCCCCTGTGAACTTCTCTCCGGCCCTTCCTACCTGCGATGCTGTTCTGGTGCTTTCCCGAAGAGCCAAGCTGCTCTTGCTTTGGGACTCCGTGGAACAGGAGGCGTTGGAAGAGGTTTCGTCCAGAGACACTGGAAAGGAAGGATCAGAGCATTGGAATGCAGCCTGGATGGGCAGTTCTGGGGCACCCAGGGTGACCCACATTATGCCACTGTGTCGGGAGCACCACTGAAGGCCACTTTGATTCCGGGTTCAGTTCAAGGGCTGCAGCTGCCAAAAAGGCCAACACAGTGCTGGGCTGCATTAAACAGAGGGACAGAATCAAGATCACGTGGAGTGTTAATACCGCTTTACAAGGCCTTGGTAAGGCCACACTTGGAATACTGCATCCAGTTTAGGGCACCACGATGTAAAAAAGATGCTGAGACTCTGGAAAGAGTGCAGAGAAGAGCCACAAAGAAGATCAGGGGACTGGAGGCGAAAACATAGAAGGAATGGTTGCTAGAACTGGGTAGGTCTAGTTCAGTGATGGCAAACCTTTTAGAGACCAACCCAAAACCCACTTATGTATCGTTGGGTGCTGGGTGGGCGTGGGCCATTGGGTGGGCGTGGCTGCGGTGGTAATGGCAGACTGGGTGGGACTAAAAAGTTCAATCAATCAATTCCAACTTTGAAGATCTTTTTTGTCCCCGTGAGAAATTGAAATTGATTGATTCAGTGGTTCTCCACCTGTGGGTCGGGACCCCATTTGGGGTCGAACGACCATTTCACGGGGGTCGCCAAACAATGCAGTCCGCCATTTTTTTCCCCTTTTCCTTAGCCGTGCTACTCCCTTTTATTCTATTGGCTTTTGAAAGCCAATAGAATAGACTCTCTTGAATAGAGTCTAATTCTATTGGCTTTCAAAAGCCAATAGGAATTGTCCAGGCTGTCTCTGCCCTGCTGAGCCCACCAAAAGTCTCATTCTGCAAACGGTGCTGCACCAGTTGAGTAGTCCTCGACTTACGACCGGTTGAGTAGTCCTCGACTTACAACCGGTTGGGGGTCGCGGCATTAAAAAGGTTGAGAACCACTGGATTGATTGATTGAACTTTTTTTTTTTTTTTGCACACGGTGGCAGAGGCCTAAAGCGAAAAGGTTTTATAAAACCCAGCTGAAGGCCCAGGACTGGGGCGACAGCGCACGTGCCCACAGACAGGGCACTGTGCCACCACCACGGGTCTAGTTTAACGAAGGACGAGGGGGGACAGGATAGCAGTCTTCCAGTATCTCAGGGGCTGCCCCAAAGAAGAGGGAGTCAAGCTCTTCTCCAAAGCGCCTGAAGGCAGGGCAAGAAGCAATGGATGGAAACTCATCAAGGAGAGAAGCAACCTGGAACTAAGGAGAAACTTCCTGACAGTCAGAACAATTAACCAGTGGAACAACCTGCCTCCAGAAGCTGTGGGTGCTCCATCACTGGAAGTTTTTAAGAAGAGACTGGACAGCCATTTGTCCGAAATGTACTATAGGGTTACCTGTCTGAGCAGGGGGTTGGATTTGATGACCTCCAAGGTCCTTTCCAACATTATTATTGTTGTTGTTGTTATATTATTATATTGTTGTTATCATCATTATTATGTTGGTTATCAGCTTTAAAGGCCCAGGACCAGGCTATCTGAGGAATCATCTCATCCTGAGGGGATGACCCTGTCCCCTCCGTGCTGGCGGAGGAAGCACGCTGTGCACCTGTCAGTCAAGAAATGCTGCCTGGTGGGATACAGGAGAAGAGCTTTTCTGCTGTGGCTCCTGACCTTTGGAACATCGTGCCCCTGATGCGAGATCCCCCTCCCCGCCCTTGGTCTTCCGAAAGAGCCTGAAGACCTCGCCCTGCCAATTTGGCCTGGGCCCCCAATGGAGATACATCATTCTGGAGGTGGCTCATTGACTGGGTGGTGCATCACATGTCCAAAATATTCTAATTTTCATTTTTTAATTGTTTTGATGATTTCCCTTGGCTTTCCCAGGCGGTTGATCACCCCCTCATTTCTGATCTTGTCCACCCAGCTTATACATAACAGCCACCTGTAAATCCACATTTCAGATGCTTCTAGTCTCTTCCGGTGGCCTTCTGTCAGAGACCAACTCTCTACTCCAGTGGTTCTCAACCTGTGGGTTGGGACCCCATTTGGGGTCGAACGACCATTTCACGGGGGTCGCCAAACAATGCAGTCCGCCATTTTTCCCCCCCTTTTCCTTAGCTGTGCTACTCCCTTTTATTCTATTGGCTTTTGAAAGCCAATAGAATAGATTCTCTTGAATAGAGTCTAATTCTATTGGCTTTCCAAAGCCAATAGGAATTGTCCAGGCTGCCTCTGCCCTGCTGAGCCCGCCAAAAGTCCCATTCTGCAAACGGTGCTGCACCAGTTGAGTAGTCCCCGACTTACGACCGGTTGAGTAGTCCTCGACTTATGACTGGTTGGGGGGTCGCGACATTAAAAAGGTTGAGAACCACTGGACTAAGACTTCACCTCCCCACACCCCCCCCAATGCACCTTGCTCCCTTCCTCCCCATCACCGTCAATTTTAAATTAATTTAATGGGAACCCTGTTGGCGCCGTGGTTAGGATGAAGTGCTGCAGGTAAACTATTCCAAGCTGACTCTGCCCACAGCCTGGAGTTCGATCCTAACCAGCTCAACCTCCACTCAGCCTTCCTTCCTTCCGAGGTCGGTAAAATGAGGACCCAGCTTGTTGGGGGGGGGGGAAGGTGCAAATGATGCCTCTACATTGTACGCTGTGAGTTCAAGCGCTACGAGGCGGTCTAGAAGTCTTGAGTCCTATTGCTATTTATTGTTCTCATGTTTTTAATTACTGCAAGCCCCACCCAGAGTTAGCTCCGAGAAAGATGGACAGCATATAAGCTGAATAAATAAGCAATAAAATAAAATAAAAAATAACAATAACGAGTTGGAAGGCACCTTGGAGGTCTTCTAGTCCAACCTCCTGCTCAAGCAGGAAATCCTATACCAGTGGTGGCGAACCCATGGCACAGGTGCCAGAGGCGGCACTCAGAGCTCTCTTGGTGGGCATGCGCGCCATCGCCCCAGTCCTAGGCCTTCAGTTGGGTTTTATAAAACCTTTTCGCTTTAGGCCTCCGTCGCCGTGTACAAAAAAAAAGGTTCACTCAATCACTCAATTTCAACTTCTTGCGGGGAAAAAAAAAAGATCTTGCAAAGTTGGAATTGATTGATTGAACTTTTTAGTCCCACCCAGCCTGCCGTTACCACCGCAGCCACGCCCACCCAATGGGCCACGCCCACCCAATGGGCCACACCCACCCGGCACCCAACGATGCATAAGTGGGTTTTGGGTTGCAGTTTGGGCACTCAGTCTCTAAAAGGTTCGCCATCACTGCCCTATACCATTGCAGACAAGTGGTTGTCCAATTTCCTCTTAAAAACTTCCAGTGTTGGAGCAGCCACAACTTCTGGAGTCAAGCTGTTCCACTGGTTAATTGTCCTCACTGTCAGGAAGTTTCTCCTTAGTTCCAGGTTGCTTCTCTCCTTGATTAGTTTCCCTCCATTGCTTCTTGTCCTGCCTTCAGGCGCTTTGGAGAACAGCTTGACTCCCTCTTCTTTGGGACAGCCCCTGAGATACTGGAAGACTGCTATCATGTCCCCCCTCGTCCTTCTCTTCGTTAAATTAGACATACCCAATTCCAGCAACCGTTCCTTATATGTTTGAGCCTCCAGTCCCCTAAATAGCATCCACATCCGTTGAGGAAGCAGCTGGAGCAAGCTCAGAGTAGGAGCATATTTATTTATTTATTTATTTATGAGACTTATATGCCGCTTTAAGTGCAAGCACTCTCTAAGCGGTGTACACCAGTAAGCAATGTATATATAATATATTTACATTGCCCCCAACAACCTGGGTCCTCTTTTTACCTACCCCGGAAGGATGGAAGGCTGAGTCAACCTTGAGCCGGTGAGATTTGAACCGCTGACCTGCTGAACACAGTCAGCTAAAGTGGCCAGCAGGACTGCACTCTAACTGCTGCGCCACCTCGGCTCACTTACCGTCATTATCCCCGCTCACAGTGCTGGCAGCTTCATTGGAACCGCTGCTCTCGGCGTCATCCAGCTCTTCTCCTTCAGGCCCGGCGAGCGTCCGAGACCATTGGGCAGCAGCTTTCTGGAAGAACCAATCAGAGCTTGGAGAGACGGTCTCTTGGGAGCCAGAGGGGAGGATCACATGGACACTACTATCCCCCCCCCACTATCCAGCTACTGCGTTCGCTTGGAACCAGTGGTCAGCCAAGAATATAAACAAACTATATACAGACAATGGCTAAAACGATGATGACGATGATGACATACAGGTAGTCCTCAACTTACAACTGCTCGTTTCGTGAGCGTTCCAAGTTACGACACTGAAAAAAGCGACTTGCGACCATTTTTCACACTTACGACCGTCGCCACATCTCCAGGGCCACAGGATCAAAGTTCAGGCACCTGGCAGCTGACTCGTATTTATGACGGTTGCAGTGTCCCGGGGAGTGTGTTTGTGTGTGTGTGTGTGTGTGTGACGGGATCCCCTCACTGAACAAGTCTCGCTTAGCAATGGAAAGTTTGGGCTCAAATTGTGGCCGTAAGTCGAGGACTACCTGTATTGGTGCTCTCTGAGCTTGTGTCCTGGTTCCGACAGATGAAACTCTTCCAAGAACTTCGAGGCATTGTTTACCTTAAAGAATCTTTATTCGAGTAGCATAGCATCCACACGTACATAGGCGAGGCCAAAATCTGGATTCCCCTCCCCTGAGCACATAGTAGCAAAGCACAATTCCCTCCCCTAATTTACAGTCATAAATCACATTCTCCAATTAGCTTGAAATGCAGGCCTTCCCTCCTTTACTCCAGCCTGCCATTTCTTATCATCTCTTATTTCAAAAGCCCTGAATTCACAGCTATTACAATATTGTTATGTTAATATTGTTATGTCGAACTAACTCCCCTCACATTCCTCCTCCTCCACCCAGTATCATCTAACTCTAAGAGTAAAGCATAAGAGAGAAAAAGGCTGCATTTCCATATGTTGTCAAAGCAAGAACATCCAATGTTAGAGCAGCGTTCACAGCTTGGTTGTTTGCTTGCAGATTTTTCATTACCCAACTAGCAACTGAGCTGAGGGGTATCTAGAGTTTGCTTCCTGTTTATACACGGTGGCTTGCTCTGCCTGTGTTGGTGTGTGTGTGTGTGTATGTGTGTGTGGTTTGTGTGTGTTTCCTCCTTGATAATTTCTTGATTAGGCTATTGTGTTCTGGTTGATTGTTTGTCTGGTGTTAATCCCTGCTTATCTGGGTGTTGGCTGCCGAGGGGAGGGGTTCTAGTCTTGCAGACACTTCACGACCCAACTTCCTCCGTCTCAGCTTTCTTGTTCTCTTTTTGGAAGGGCGTGTAAATATGGATGATTTCTAGGTTGATGGCTGGTTTGTCTGAATGTCAAGCTTCCAAGAACTCCCTATCATTGGTGGATTTGGCATGGTCTAGGATGCTCACAAGTTTCCAAGCTGGAACTCTGGTGGAACCTGTCCGTGCGGTGTGAGATTTGGGAGTTTTCATTCTGTCTTCTGCTAGTTGATGTTCACGGATGCCTTCTGCTACTCTTCTGCCTGCCTCTCCTACAGGGTGGTAGTTACAATCCTGTATGTGGTACACACTGTGTATAATGGTATGTAAGGTCCTTATACTGCAGGATCCAATCTGGGTCGGTCACCGGGACCAGAGATTTAAGCTTTCTGAACTTTTGGACTGGTGCTGGAGCCCATCTTGAGGGAACTTCTCTCTACTGGACTAAGTCCTTATACCAGGGGTCTTCAAACTTGGCCACTTGAAGACTTGTGGACTTCAACTCCCAGAATTCCTCAGCCAGCCCTGGGGGCTGGCTGAGGAATTCTGGGAGTTAAAGTCCACAAGTCTTCAAGTGGCCAAGTTTGAAGACCCCTGCCTATGCCCAACGACCGTGACAGCCACCATCTCAGACAGAAGGCATGCAAGGAAGCTAGCATAAGTACAGCATGGCACAATATTCCTATTTAAGCTCGTATTTATTGATCTGCACCCAAAACTGGCTAACGACAAGATCTAGACCTGAGACCATGTCACGGGCCCAAGTTTGTACAAAATTTGGCAGTCAGCTAAGCCTTCCCCCGGTCCCTGGATTAAAAGAACGGAAATCTGGTCTTACCTTGAGAGTGAAGAGGCTAATCCGCCCGGGAAGTTTGTAAAATAGCCCATCGCAGCTTCTTGAATTGGAGTGAAGCATCGCGTTCAGGCAGGCCAGCGGAGAGGTGCCACTGCAGATGGAAAACAGGCACAATTCAACCTGTCAATCGAGAGGTACCTCGCTCTGGAACTTGTGAAAGAAACTGTGGAACATTCTGACAAGCCGACATATTACCAGCTGCCCAGATTCCCCTTGTGACGAATGACAAGAAAGAAAGAAAGAAAGAAAGAAAGAAAGAAAGAAAGAAAGAAAGAAAGAAAGAAAGAAAGAAAGAAAGAAAGAGAAAGAAAAAAAGAAAGAAAAAAAGGAAGGAAGGAAGGAGGGAAGGGAGTTCAAAAAGAATGAAAGGGGAGAGAAGAACAGAAGGAAGGAAGGAAGGAAGGAAGGAAGGAAGGAAGGAAGGAAGGAAGGAAGGAAGGAAGAAGTGGAGGGAGGGAGGAAAAGAAGGAAGGAAAAAGAAAGACAGGAAGGAACAAAAGAAAGGAGGAAGGATGGAGGGAGGAAAGGAAAGGAGGGAGGGAGGGAAAAAGAAAAATGAAAGAAAGAAAAGATGAAGGAAGGAAGGAGATGGAGGGAGGAAAAGAAGGAAAAAGAAAGACAGGAAGGAACAAAAGGAGGAGGGGAGGGAGGGAAGGGAGGAAAAAAGAATGAATGAATGAAAGAAAGGAAGAAAGAAAAGAAAGATGGATGAGGAAGGAAGGAAGAAAAGAGATGGAGGGAGGAAAAGAAGGAAGGAAAAAGAGAGGAAGGAACAAAAGAAAGGAGGATGGATGGATGGAAGAAAGAAAGAAAGAAAGAAAGAAAGAAAGAAAGAAAGAAAGAAAGAAAGAAAGAAAGAAAGAAGTAGATGGATGGAAGACGGAGGGAGAGAGGGAGGAAAGGAAGGAAGGAGATGGAGGGATTTTATATTTTGGGGGGGTTTCCTTCTCTTCTATTTTTTTTTTTTTTGCTTCAGTTTAGTTTTTTAATTGTTTATTGCCTCTAGTATTTTCTTCGTTGTAAGTTTTGGATGTTTGTATTCTTTATTTTTTGTAATGTGGGTCAAAATACAGTTGGAAGAAAATAATCTGCAGCATCTGGAGAGGGGAGTTCTCTAAAGAGAGGGAAAGGCTAAGAAAAACGGAACTGATAGTCGTTCTAAAAGATGTTTTTTTTCCAATCTTGAACATCTCAAGAGAGATTCAGTTTCAAGTTATTCTTTAAAAAAGGAAGTAGGCTTGTACACTGAAAAATTACACACTCCCCTACAAAACTGTTCTAAAATTGAACTTCCCCTTCAATTTAATTTGCTGCTTCTCTCCCTTCTGGGGGGGGGGGGAGGGAAGTGGCTTTTGTGGGAAATCTCAGCTGTGTTTTTGGCAGTTATCAACAATTCTCCCCAGATTAAAACGTTAGCACTAGAGGAAGACAGAATATCAACTATAGACATTTGTATTTGTATTTTAAATTAATTTTAGAATAGATCTGGAAGGGACCTTGGAGGTCTTCTAGTCCAGCCCCCTGCTCAGCCAGGAGACCCTATACCATCCCAGACAAATGGCTGTCCAGTCTCTTTTTGAAAAGCTCCAATGATGGAGCACCCACAACTTCTGGTGGCCAGCTGTTCCACTTATTAATTGTCCTCACTGTCAGGAAGTTTCTCCTTAATTCCAGATTGCTTCTCTCTTTGGTTAGTTTCCAACCATTTTTTCTCGTCCTGCTCTCTGGTGCTTTGGAGAACAACATGACCCCTTCCTCTTTATGGCAGCCCCTCAGATACTTAAACACTGCTATCACGTCCCCCCTCGTCCTTCTCTTCATTAAATTAGACATACCCAATTCCTGCAACTGTTCCTTACATTTTGTAGTCTCCAGTCCCCTAATCATCTTTGCTGCTTTTCTCTGCAATCTTTCTAGAGCCTCAGCCTTTGGATCTGGGACCGCCTCATCTCTAATATTGATTATCCTCTCTGTTTTCAGGGCCCAGGGTACAGAGTGAAAGAAGGACAGAAAACAGATTCACAAGGGGGAAAAAAAATCAACAAGGCTGCCCTTCTGCGCTTACCACTGGAACAGACCGACCCCAATATTATTTGCATCTGTTCCTTCCTACAATTTAATAATGAACGCAGGGAATTTCTTGACATTATACTTGATAAGTATTTGAAGGTGTAAGCTGTACAAAAGGGCTTAAAAGATTTTTTTATAGATGTGGATTGATGAAATGATAGAATATATTTTTAAAAATAGAACTGTATTTGTTGGATTTATATTGTTATTTTAAATGTGAAGAATACGCTGTAATAGAGAGAAAGAGCCACTTGTGATAGGGAAAAAATTAGTTTTAATGAACGATCTATTATTAAGGATAGCTGAAATCCCAACTATATGTCTATTGAAATGTAACTGGAGTAAGACAATTGCAATTAGTAAAGCTTAAAACAGGATATAGATTATTATAATTGCAAGGTGATTGAGGATCTTTGTTTGATTGAACTTTATCTAAAATTGTATTAATTTTAATAAGCAATATTATTCCTTACAGAGAGCAAATTGTTTATAATTAATTTGAGCTATATGTATACGACTTTGTTTTTGAATGATCTGACACTCTGACCACGTTGTGTCCTAAGCTTTTGTATAAAAAAAATGGAAAAAAACAATAAAACTTTTATATATATATATAAAAAAGATACTCAAAAGATTACTTACCTCCTCCCCCCAGAAACAAAGAAGTATCATTGTCAAAATAGGGCCTATGTTTTTTTTTAAAAAATTCCCGAGTGGGGCATTAAGTGGCAGCATGATTAATACCGTGAGCCTTTGATCTGGCTGGCAGGAAACAAAACACCCCAAGCCTGAAAAAAGACTCACATAACTTTCTGGAGAAGCTCTTTTGTAAATGTTCACGTTTAGTGAGACAGGAACACTTAACAGTAACCGCCTGTTGTCTTAGAAAAATAAAACAAAAGTATGGCTGCGTTAAATGGATGGGGCTGTCACTCCAAACGCACAGAGATAAACCATGCCAAGTGGGGTCCTTGGTGCTCTCTGAGCTTGGCTGTTTTCTTGCAGATGTTTCATGACCCAACTAGGGAACAGAGGGGTCTTCAAACTTGGCCCTTTTATGACTTGTGGACTTCAACTCCCTGGCTGAGGAATTCTGGGAGTTGAAGTCCACAAGACATCAAAGGGTCCTAGTTCCCTCATGCTGGCTGAGGAATTCTGGGAGTTGAAGTCCACGAGTCATAAAAGGGTCCTAGTTCCTTCATGCTGGCTGAGGAATTCTGGGAATTGAAGTCCACAAGACATAAAAGGGTCATATTTCCCTCACGCTGGCTGAGGAATTCTGGGAGTTGAAGTCCACCAGACATAAAAGAGTCATATTTCCCTCACGCTGGCTGAGGAATTCTGGGAGTTGAAGTCCATCAGACATAAAAGTCATAGTTCCCTCACACTGGCTGAGGAATTCTGGGAGTTGAAGTCCACAAGTCATAAAAGGGTCCTAGTTCCCTCACGCTGGCTGAGGAATTCTGGGAGTTGAAGTCCACCAGACATAAAAGGGTCCTAGTTCCCTCACGCTGGCTGAGGAATTCTGGGAGTTGAAGTCCACCAGACATAAAAGGGTCCTAGTTCCCTCACGCTGGCTGAGGAATTCTGGGAGTTGAAGTCCACCAGACATAAAAGGGTCCTAGTTCCCTCACGCTGGCTGAGGAATTCTGGGAGTTGAAGTCCACAAGTCATAAAAGGGCCAGGTTTGAAGACCGCTGGACTATGGGGTCCTTAGTGCTCTCTGAGTTTCTTCTTTTTCTTGCAGACATTTCATAGGGAATGTCTGAATAGAGAACGTCATCACTGCGAGAAGGGATGAGTTTTGTGGAGAAGACGGAGGAGAGGGAGGACTGTGGGGTCTTTGGTGCTCTCCAAGCTTGCTTGTTTTTTTGCAGATGTTTCATTGACTGAATAGGGAACATCATCAGTGCTGGAAGGGAGTGAGCTTTGCACTGATGCTGTTCCTTAGCTGGGTCACAAAACATTGCCAAGAAAATAACCAACCTCAGAGAGCACCAAGGACCCTACAGTGCTCCTCCTCCTCCTCTCCACAAACCCCACTCCCTTCTAGCACTGATGATGTTCCCTAGTTGGGTCATGAAACGTCTGCAAGAAAACAAGCAAACTCACAGAGCATCAAGGACCCCACAGTCCTCCTCCTCTCCACAACCCCCTTCTAGCACTGATGTTGTTCCCTAGTTGAGTCATGAAATGTCTGCAAGAAAAGCACCCAGCTCAGAGAGTGCTAAGGGTCCCCACAATTCAACCCTGGGCTAAAAATATCTTTTTCTAGACCAGGGGTCCCAACCTATGGTCTGCGGCCTGTGCCTTGGGCTCTTGGCCAGCAGGCCACGGAAACGGTTGGCCGTTGCACGCAAGTGTGGGCGCGCTTCCCCCACTCGCGCTAGCGCATGGGTGCAAACAGGGATGCAGCCCGTTTGCGCAGGCGCCACTAGCCTGGGTGGTTTGCACGGCCCGTTTGAGCACGCTGCTAGTGCTGTGCCAATGCGCATGGGCCCCGCGCGTGCGCACCAATTTTGAAGCTACTCTCTTTCCCTCCGGTCCTGGAGCCCGGAAAGGTTGGAGACCTCTGTTCTAGGCCGTTCAACAGCATTGCCCCCCTAAACTGGGTATGTCTGCTGCTAAGGGTGAGAGTCTCAACCAAGCAGCCTGGCTTGTAGAAAGGGCACCATCCTAGACAGGAAGGAAATCCTCTCACAAAAAGTCACACAAAGCATTCCGAAGCAGAAAGGCAGAAGAGAAGAGGGTTAGGGAATAAGAAGTCAAGTCAACTTAGTCCCCCCGCCCTTTGACTTACGACAGTGTTTCCCAAACTTGACAATTTTAAGGCATGTGGACTTCAACTCCCAGAATTCCACAGCCAGCGTTGCTGGCTGTGGAATTCTGGGAGTTGAAGTCCTCATGCCTTAAAATTGTCAAGTTTGGGAAACACTGACTTACGAGAAAGTACAGCACTGACCTCATTTCTTTTAGGCCTTCGGTTTCTATCACCTGCAGAATCTGCTTTGGGGTCATGGGTCCATCCGAATAGTTTTCCAGCACCTGAAAAAAAGAAAAGAAAAGAGAGAGAGAAAATCCCAGGTTTAATGTAGGTAAACCAACTCGAGGCTCTCCAGCCACAACTGAAAGGGAAGACTGGCTTAGCCGCCTTGCAACACTGACTGGGATGGGCTTTGGGCCCGAACGTTTTTCGTGCACGCCGAGATATGTTCAAAATGATAAGAGCTGCTTGCCAGACTCTTTTCAACCGTTGCTAGACCAGACACAAGATCTGGATCTGTGGCTTTTTTTCTCTTCCCCCCCCCCCTTTTAAAAATGCAATCACGAGGATGGGCCCAGCGCAACTCAAATGAGTCAGTGTCCCTTGAGGGCTCTCTTAGCCTTTCCCCTCCCTTCTGCTTTTCACATCTAAATTGTCCCCCTTTGAGATGTCATTTCCCCCCCCCCTTGACAAAATACTCGCTGGGCCTGAAAAGGGGACGGATCAGGGGGTCTAGTAGAACAAATTGTCCTTTGGGGGTAGGGGGAAAGGGCTCCGCCCACCCCACCCACCCAGAAAAGGGAAAGTATTTAGAGATGGGGTTATTCTCCAAAGCTCCAGAAGGCAGGACAAGAAGCAACGGGTGGAAACTAAGCAAGGAGAGAAGCAACCTGGAACTAAGGAGAAACTTCCTGACAGGGAGAGCAATTAACCAGAATCTATGGGTGCTCCATCATTGGAAGTTTTTAAGAAGAGACTAGACAGCCATTTGTCTGAAATGGTATAGGGCAGTGGTTCTCAACCTTTTTAATGCCGTGACCCTCAACCGGTCGTAAGTCGAGGGCTACTCAACCGGTCGTAAGTCAAGGACTACTCAACTGGTGCAGCACCGTTTGCAGAATGAGACTTATGGCAGGCTCAGCAGGGCAGAGACAGCCTGGACAATTCCTATTGGCTTTTGAAAGCCAATAGAATTAGACTCTATTCAAGAGAGTCTATTCTATTGGCTTTCAAAAGCCAATAGAATAAAAGGGAGTAGCACAGCTAAGGAAAAGGGGGGAAAAATGGCGGACTGCATTGTTTGGCGACCCCTGTGAAATGGTCGTTCGACCCCAAATGGGGTTCCAACGTACAGGTTGAGAACCACTGGTATAGGGTTTCCTGCCTGAGCAGGGGGTTGGACTAGATCAGTGGTTCTTAACCTGGGCAATGTGGGAGGGGCTCTGGGCAGCATACAATTAAAAGATGAAAAACTGAGTAACTGAAGATGAATTTAAGTAATTTAAGACAGCCCTTTGTCTGAAATGGTATAGGGTTTCCTGCCTGAGCAGGGGGTTGGACTGGATGACCTCCAAGGTTCCTTCCAACTTGATGATGATGATGAAATATTCCTGCTTCCACGGAAGCAGAGCCAGCAAAGGCTACACAAAATGCTTCAAGCGACTCGCAGCAGGTAGAGAAGCACAGGAAGTCCTCGACTTGTGTATTTAGTTCCAACGGCACTGGAAAAAAGTGACTTAGGACTATTTTTCACACTGAGGACCGTTGCAGCAGTCCCTAGAGGACACGGGATCAAAATTCAGATGCTTTGGCCAACTGACTCGTACTTACGACGGTTGCAGCGTCCCGGAGTCACATGATTCCCCCTTTTGCGACCCTCTGATAAGCAAAGTCAATGGGGGAAGCCAGGCTCACTTAACAATCCCGTCACTAACTGAACAGCTGCCGCGATTCGCTTAACAACGTTGGCAAGAAAGTTTGTAAAAATGGGGCACTTGACAAATGTTTCACTTAGCAACCGAAATGTTGGGCTCCACTGTGGTCGTTAAGTCGAGGACAGCAGGTAAGTCCTCCGCTTATGACCCCAATGGAGTCCAACATTTCCATTCTAAGTGAATTCTTCCTCCATTTACGACCTTCCCTGCTGCAGTTGCTAAGCGAATCACTACAGTTGTTGAACGAGCCATTTGGCCATTAAATGAATTTGGCTTATCAGAATGAGGCAAAAGGGCGATGACACAAGCCCGGAACGCTTGAGACCGTCATAAATAGGAGTCAGGTGCCAAGCGTCTGAATTCTGATCACATGGGGGATGCTGCATCTGTCACGGGATAATCAATCACGAGTCACTTTTTTCAGTGCCGTTGTTAACTGTGAACAGTCAGTAAATGAAAATGGCTGTAAGTCGAGGTCTAAGTGTACTGGCCAGGCCTGTTGTAAACCTTAGACTGGGAGTCTTCAAAGTTGGCCCTTTGATGACTGGTGGACTTCAACTCCCAGAATTCCTCAGCCAGGCATGCTGGCTGAGGAATTCTGGGAGTTGAAGTCCACCAGTCATCAAAGGGCCAACTGTGAAGACCCCTGGTTTAGGACTACATGCCTGTATTATTCTTTATGGGGGGGGGAGCAGAAATCTTACTCTTGTTCTACATTTAGTGATAATTACCTCTCTTCCATCTGTGGAGCCACAAAGCAGCCCACAAAAATCTGAACTAGGCCTCTTTTTTTCCAGAATGTTCCTTCAAGATTTCCTCAAAATACTCCTCATACCTGCCTTATATATTCTATAGAACAGGGATCTTCAAACATGGCCCTTTGATGACTGGTGGACTTCAACTCCCAGAATTCCTCAGCCAGGCACACGTGCCTGGCTGAGGAATTTTGGGAGTTGAAGTCCACCAGTCATCAAAGGGCCAAGTTCGAAGACTCCTGGCTTAGGACTACATACCAGTATTACATTCTTTATGAGGGAAAAAAAAGCAGAAATCTTACCCTTATTCTAAATTTAGTGATAATTACCTATCTCCCAGCCGCAGAGCCACAAAACTGCCACAAAAATCTGAACTAGGCCTGTCTACTCTTTTTTTTCCAGAACGTTCCTTCAAGATTTCCTCAAAATACTCATACCTGCCTTACGTATTCTATAGAACAGGGGTCTTCAAACTTGGCCCTTTGATAACTTGTGGACTTCAACTCCCAGAATTCTTCAGCCAGGCACGTGTGCCTGGCTGGGGAATTCTGGGAGTTGAAGTCCACCAGTCATAGAAGGGCCCAGTTTGAAGACCCCTGCCTTAGACAGACGAGTGTAAATATGGATGCTTCTGTGAACTATTTTTTTGATAAGAGTCCATCTGGATGAAAAAAAGCAAATTCTGGGTCTCTTGATGTGAAAAAGAGGGTTGTTTTTTTAAAAAAAAAAGTCACCAAAACATATAAGAAAATACTCTTGTTTTATACAGTATCTACCCTCTAGCGAAAGTTCACACAAATCATCTTTAATGTGAAAAACTTCATTTAATGTCCCTGCAATAGTGGATGTGTAGACCTAGGATTGGCTGCAGCCAAATGGTGAATTTTCAGCAGCACATTTTTAAAGGATCAGAGTGGTTGCACAATTTCTTAATATCCCAGTTTGCCAAACGTGGTAACAGTAACCTATAATAAAAATGCAACTGTTTTAGAATGTCTAATTTATAGTCATTAAAAGAAGCGTCAACACCTTCTAGCCCAATGTTTCTCAATCTTGACAATTTTAAGGCATGTGGATTTTAACTCCCAGAATTCCACAGCCAGCAATGCTGGGAGTTGAAGTCCACATGCCTTAAAATTGTCAAGGTTGAGAAACACTGTTTAATCTAGCATCAGTGAAAAGGACACCACGTTAAAAACGTTAATGGAATGCAAACACCAACAGTAGATTGATAGAAAACACTGCACATGGAGCCAATTTATGGTAACACAGGAGTAAAAAAGCCAGAGACCACGAGTTCAAGTCCCTCCCTCGGTATGAAAGCCATCTGGGGGTGACTTTGAGCCACTTCCTCACAGCACAGCCCACCTCACAGGGTTGCTGTTTTGGGGAAAATAGGAAGAAGTTGTGTTGGCTATGTCTATTGAGGTTCTCATGTTCACTGCCTCGGGGAAGGAAGGAAGGAAGGAAGGAAGGAAGGAAGGAAGGAAGGAAGGAAGGAAGGAAGGAAGGAAGAAGGAAGGGAAGAAGAAGAAGTAAGGAAACAGGAGGGAGGAAAGAATGGACGGAGAGAGGAAAGGAAAGGGAGAAAGGAAAGAAGGAACGGAAAGAAGGAAGTAAAGGAGAAGGAGAAAAGGAGGGAGGGAGGAAAGGAAGGAGAAAAGGAAGGAAACGGGAGGAAGGAAGGAAGGGACGGAGAGAGGAAAGTGAAGTGAAGAGAGGAAGGAAAGAAGAAAGTAAAGGGGAAAGAGGAAGGAAGGAAGGGTAAGGAAACAGGAAGGAGGAAAGAATGGATGGAGAGAGGAAAGGGAGAAAGGAAAGAAGGAATGGGAAGAAGGAAAGAAGGAAGTAAAGGGGAAGGAGAAAAGGAAGGAGGGAGGAAAGGAAGGAGAAATGAAGGAAGGAAATGGGAGGAAGGAAAGAATAAAGTAAAGTGGAAAGAGGAAGGAAGGAAGGAAGGAAGGAAGGAAGGAAGGAAGGAAGGACAATACGGAGGAAAGGCAAGCTCACAGCCTCCAAAAAGAGAAAAAGTTCAATCTGAATTCTGTATTCTGCCATTAAGAGTGTACAGCTGCTAGGAAAAAGTGGGTTTATGCTTCTCAAAGAAAGCAAAGGAAACCCTGCCTACTGTGAGTGAATTCAGCTTGGAAGGAGTTGCAAAGCACAAAGCACACACAACAGACACGCCCCTGGAATCCAATCAATTGATCTAAAAAGGTGTTCAGCCTCTGGGCTCTGAAACAGCCACTCCAAATCAGGGCAGAGATAAACGCACCTTCTTCAAGAACACAACCAATCACCTTAAGGATAAGGACCAAACCCACTTTCCCTTTAGTGAAAATGCAGAAATGCATGCCCAACATGAATCGGAAGCTTGTGAAATTCAATTACAAGCAATGCTCTACTCTAGTCTATGCCGTTCCGGGAGATACACACCATCAACACCAAAGAACAGGAAGCGTGTTTTCTAAAGAGGCACAAACCCGTAGGAAACGCGTCACAGCTGTGACTCTTCACTTTCAGCAAAATGACACCAACTGCACAACGGCTAGGAAGGTGCAAAGCAACTCGTGTGTGTGCGTGTGCACGCTGAACACAACATTATGAAAAGCACCCGTCGGCTTTTGCAGATGTTTCCAAGAACACACCCTCCGCAGCCATTGTGACTTATTCCCCGCAATTCGAACGGGGACACGCAAAATTGCCAGCCGAAAAAGCAGACTGCTGAAAAAGACAAGACATCTGTGACAAATTCTGTCGGCGAAACGGACATGGGGGGGGGGGGGGAAGTGCGGCGTCACACACAGGGGGTAACAAGGGGAAGCACGTCTGTCCTGATTCTCCCCCGGGGAATTTTATTCCAAGAAATAAATCTTCTGAAAAGCTTCTCTGAAAACAATCAGCCGCCGGAAGGCAAATTCCCACTCTTACAGACAGCTCTCAACTCGCAACCGCAACGGAGCCCGGAAGTCCCACTGCGAAATGAGACAGTTGTGAGTGAACGTTGCCCCATTTTAGGACCTTTTTTTTCCTTGCCCCGTTGACTTTGCTTGTGAAAAGGTTGCAAAAGGAGAGGTTAGCGACCGTCCTAAAGGTTGCCAAGTGTCTGGATTTCGATCACGTGACTGTGGGCGTGGGACAACACTTGTCATTGTGAAAAAAAAAAAAAAAAACAACCCAACCCTGGGAGGACATGATCGAAATTCGGACGCTTGGTAACTGACTCCTCTTGATGGCCTTTGCCGTGTCTCCCGTGGTCGCGTGATTCCCCTTCAATTACAAACACTGTTTGTAATTGAATTTCACCTCCTCGCAGGCAAAGTCAATGGGGAAGCCGGAGTCACTTAACCACCCTGTTGTGAACTTTACAACTGCCGGGGTTCAATTAACAACTTTGGCACAGAAAGGTCGTAAAATGGGAAGGGGAGGTTGGAAAGAGGCTTTTATTTCTCTCTCTCTCTCTCTCTCTCTCTCTCTCTCTCTCTCTCTCTCTCTCTCTCTCTCTCTCTGTGTGTGTGTGTGTGTGTGTGTGTGTGTGTGTGTGTGTGTGTGTGTGTTCTCCACCAGACTAAAGATTAAGGGAGCAGGCCAATCCGGGTTCTGCTTTCAGCATTCCTGAGAGCCTACTGGTGGGAACTGAAGAGAGGAGATTTTCCTGCTCCTGAAACTTCTTCTTGCGTGCAAGAGTTTTTAAAGGGGGGGGGGAAAGGGACCGGCCCTCTACATTTCCCATTTAAAAAAACAAAACAAAACAGAGAATATTTTCCTTTGCAGTACGTAAAAGGCCTTTATTATAGTTGGGCATTTATGGGAGACTCAGACTCCAAAAAGGACAGGCAGTCCTCGACTTGCGACTACAATTGAGCCCAACATTTCCGCTGCTAAGCGAGACAGTTGTTAAGTGACTTTTGCCTCATTTTACAGCCTTCCTTGCCACAGTTGTCAACTGAATATTGGCACTTGTGAAGTGAATCTGGCTTTCCCATTGATTTGGGAGGGAGGGAGGGAGGGAAAAAGGGGAAGGAAGGAAGGAAGGAAGGAAGGAAGGAAGGAAGGAAGGAAGGAAGGAAGGAAGGAAGGAAGGAAGGAAGGAAAAAGAAAGAAAGAAAGAAAGAAAGAAAGAAAGAAAGGAAGTAAGTAAGTTAGGAAGGAAGGAAAAAAAGAAGTTAGGAAGGGAGAAAGGGGAAGGAAGGAAGGAGAAAGAAAGAAAGAAGAAAGAAAGAAAGAAAGAAAGAAAGAAAGAAAGAGAAAGAAGTTAGGAAGGAAGGAAGGAAAGAGGGAAGGAAAGAAGGAAGGAAGGAAAGAGGGAAGAAAGGAAGGAAGGAAAAAGAAAGAAAGAAAGAAAGAAAGAAAGAAAGAAAGAAAGAAAGAAAGAAAGAGAAAGAAGGAACTCCATGGACACTGGAATTACATCATTCCTGGACGCTGCAACTGAGATGCTGCAACGGTCATGTGAAAAATGGTCATAACTAACTTTTTTTCAGTGCCATTGTAACTTCGAACAGTCACTAAACGAACGGTTGTAAGTCAAGGACTACCTGTATTTGACAAATGCCCTGTTTTCAGTGGCGGGGACATTCAAAATCGTTCTGTTGAAAAACCTGCCGTCTGTCCCTGTAGGAATAACTCTGCACTCAATGGGCATCAGTTGCTACTCTGGAGACGGGCAGGGAAGTCGGTCACGAATAAGAATAAAAGTTTCGCCCGGAGAGAGGAACCTTCCAATAAGGGTGGCCTTACACGAATTGTGCGTTTTCACAGATTGTGTTTTTTCTTAGTCCAGGACGCGCAAAGGAAGGTTACTTCCTGAAAGTTGCAGTGCAATTAGGCAACTGAATAATGCACAGCCCACAAAGAGCTGAGTGTGCCATTTTGCAAGACTGCAGTAAGTTCACTTCACTTTGCAAGTGGGAAAAATGTTATTTAAGGAAATGTATTAATAGATGAGGAATTTATTTCTTAAATAGATACCACGTCCCAATTCTCCATAGGAACCTCACATCTTCTGGTTTCTAGAACTGGGGAAAACAATTTTGTTTTTTTTTAAAAGTACAAATGCAATCTCACTCCCCACCCAAACCCCAATGCCCAAATCCCAAACCAAAAGATATTACTCTATTACAGTGATTCTCAACCTTTCTAATGCCGTGACCCCATAATACAGTTCCCCATGTTGCGGTGACCCCCAAGTGGGTGTGGCCACCAATAAGAGGGAGTAGGACAGCTAGGGAAAAGGGAAAAAAATGGCGGACAGCATGGTTTGGCGACCCCCGTGAAATGGTCATTTGACCCCAAATGGGGTCCCGACCCACAGGTTGAGAACCACTGCTCTATTACAATTTTAAAAAATTAGGATTTTTTTTTTCCACAACAGCTACATTCAGGTACGTTCCTGAAATAAAAAATCGTTCACAAGTAACCTTGGGATGCGATTCATAAAGACATGTCAGATTTCTCTAACACAATATTTATGTATGTATGTCTCTACTCTTGGAAGCTATGTTTACTTGGTGGTCATAAAACTGCAATTTGTGAATATAAAATAAATGTTTCTGTTCCAGAGTGAGTAAGGTCACATTCTTTACACATATTAAACACATACATAAAAGAAACATATTAAGAAATTTAACCAACACTTATTAACTACTGACAGCTTTTTCAGGGAAATTATTTTCTCCCCAAATGTAAAAAAAAAAAAAAACCCTAATCTTAAACACGCACCAATATTGTAACTTGAAGTTTTCTTTTTTCCTCATATCTGCCTAATAGTACAAAAAAACTGTACAATTTTAATGAGTGACTTTCTTCTGTAAAGTGCCTTCCTTTGCCAGAACTGAAAGCTCTGAAAAACTTCACACTTACAGGCAGGTTTCCTTGCCTAAAAGAAGATTGGCTAATTTTTATTTTTTTTTAAAAGATGGTATAGCATCCGGCAGCCATAACACCTAAGTCTATTTTAATCGGTACCTTACCCAAAAAGAGAGAGAGAGAGAGAGAGAAAATAAATCACCTCTATTCACTGAATTTTCCTTCATAACAGAGATCCTATTTAAAACAGGGTTTCCTGCCTGAGCAGGGGGTTGGACTAGATAACCTCCAAGGTCCCTTCCAACATTATTATTATTATTACATCAAAGTAGCCATCTGCTACTTTTGAACACAAAAGTACAATTCCCAGGTAATCCTTAACATATGGCCACATTTGAGCCCAAAATTCCCCGTTGCTAAGCAAGGCAGCTGTTAAGTGAGTTTTGCCCCATTTTACGACCATCCTTGCCACAGCTGAAAGGGAATCCCTGCAGTTGCTCAGTTGGTAACCCGGTTGTTAAGTGGATCTTGTGTACCCACTGATTTTGCTTGTCAGAAGGTCGCAAATGGGGGCGCTGCAACCGTCATAAGTACGAGTCAGTTGCCGAGCGTCTGAATTGTGATTGCGTGACCACCGGGGGATGCTGCAAAGGTCATGGAAAACAGTCGTAAGTCATTTTTTCCAGTGCCGTTGTAACTTTGCATGGTCACTAAGCAAATGGTTGTAAGTGGAGGACCACCTCCCGTAAGTTACAACGGCATGGGAAGCAAGCACCCGTTTTTCGCACTTACGATGACTGCAGCCTCCCCTGTAGTCATGGGATCAAAATTCCGACGTTTGGCAATTGACTCGTACTTACGACGGTTCCAGCGTCCTGGGGTCAGGCAATCCGCCTTTTGCGACCTTCTCACAAGCCAAGTCCATAGGAAATCCAGATTCACTTAACAAGATTGTAAAATGGGGCAAAACTCAACAACTGTCTTACTTAGCAACAAAAATTGGGGGCTCAGTCACGGTTGTAAGTCAAGGATCACCTGCACGTGCACAGCTTGCTTTTACTGTTCAATTAACACGTATTTTCTTCCTAGGAGGTGAAAAATATAAAACATGGGATTTTTTTTTAAAAAAAATTTTGGGCAAAGAGCTCCTCCAATCATCACACAACTAGCCTTAGAATTATTATTTTTTAATTATTATTTTTTAACTATTCAGCCTTTCCTTGGTAAACACAACCAGATCACGTGTGTCTCTCTCTGTGTGCGTGCTTGGCAAAAACCTTTTCCTGGGTCTGCAAGAATTCACGGTATGCCAGTGCCCTTGAAGATCTCTTCAGTTAGCACACCATAAAGGTATGCAAGGCACACACACACACACATAAGAAGATTCCATTTTATTCCTAGTGGTCTTGTGAAGTCGAGCCTCTAAAGCAGGAAGTGACTTTTGGCAGTCCAGAGCCAAAGTAAGCAAATCCTTTGCTTTTAAAGGGCCTTATGTACACACACCGCTTTGTGTCCTACAGGACATTAGGGACTTAATTCTGTGTCCTTATTTCTGGCATGTTTAGATACAGGAGAGTTAAAAATGTCAACGCTAAGTCATAGATTAGAGGCAGACAAGCCCGCTGGTGCTCCTTTTATTATTTTCCTTGCAGAAACCAGCAGATAAAAGAACAGTGGGAAAACATTCCTAGCTAAGAGAGAAAGAGTGGGGAGAACCAGCCTGGTCCAAAGCAGGGGTCCCTAACACCCCCGTCCGTGGACCGGTACCGGACCATGGTAAGCCAACAATGGGGGGCCGCACAAAGCAAAGCCCCATCCGTGGGATGCACGCAGCACACAAAACCACGCAGTCTCCGGTCCGTGGAAAAACGTCCTCTCTCTACGGAACCGATCCCGGTGCCCAAAAGGTCTAGTAGTGGTTAAGGCAGCTAGAAAGCAAGAGGCCATGAGTTCAAGTCCTGCCATAGGCATGAAAGCCAGCTGGGTGACTTTGACCCAACTCACCTCGGGGAAACGAGGAGGTGGTGGTGGTAGAGGAGGAAGGATTTATGAGCTATGTTTTGCTGCCTTGAGTTATTGGTAGAAATAATAAAAAGGAGGGATAAAACATTTTTTTTTTAAAAAAAATAAATCTTTGCCTTTGGCGTGCTTACACAGCTGACTTTTGGAGACACCTCTGCTGAGTAGTTTTGAAGAAGCAGAAACAGCAAGATGTCACCTAGTCAGTGTGTAAGACGGAAATACAGGAGGTCCTCGGCTTACAACTACAAAATTTCCGTTGCTAAGCGAGACAGCTGTTAAAGTGAGTTTTGCTCCATTTTAGCACTTTTCTGCCACAATTATTAAGGGGATCGCTGCAGTTGTTCAATTAGTAACGTGGTTACTAATGGCTTCCCCATTGACTTTGCTGGCCAAAACCTTGCAAAAAGGGATCACGTGACCCCGGGACACTGCAACTGTCTTAAGTACATGCCAGTTGCCAAGCTTTCAAATGTTGGACGCATGACCCCGGGGATGCTGCAATGGTCGTAAAGTGTGAAAAACAGTCACTGGTCCCTTTTTTCAGCGCCACTGTAAGCTCTGAACGGTCACTGAATGAACTGCTGTAAGTTGAGGACTACGTGTAACATGCCCTCACTCAACCATTCATTTCTTCTCCAATTAGAAAACAACGACAGCTCTAAGGATGAATTGTAAAGATGGTTATTATTTAAAAATTGGCCAGCTTTAAGGATAATGAACCAGCTTTAAAAAGCTACTTTCACACTTTAAAAAGAAGCTAATTTCACACAGTTCTCCCTCTCTGTACACACACACACACACACAGAGTAAAAATTGCAGCTTTCCTGGCCTGATAACAGAATGAATATCCACTTCTCAAGATATCCATCCTTCTACATTTACTTTGTCTTCCAATCTGGCCCAAAGCAATTCACGTGACCCACTAAGGACACTTAAGAATTTTAAAAATGTTTTCCTTATCCTGTCTCATCCCTCGTCTATTGTCCATTTCCATAAAACCAGACAGAGAAATGGATTAGTCCAGGGTTTCTCAACTCTTAACAGCTTTAAGATGTGTGGACATCAATTCCCAGAATTGAATTGAATTCTGGGAATTGAAGTCCACCCATCTTACAACTGCCAAGGCTGAGAAACACAGGGTTACTCCACACAATTCCCAAACCCACAATGCCACAATGGGAATAGCCACTTTGGGTCCGACTGGAAAACTTTCCTTTTCAACAAGAGACTGCCTTCCAAGTTCAAAGTTAACTCCGGAGTGTAAATCCCAAAATGTGTTTTTTTTTTTTTTTGCAGTTTTCCAGACATCCCGTCTTGATTTTATATGTGACGCTTGGTCTCTACGGTAAATGTATCCATACAATCATACTACGTAACGCAATGATTCTGCAAGCCCCTGTGGAGTAAATACAAAGGAGGCTTGCTTTCACACGCACGTGGAATTATTCACCCTTAATCAACACAACAGCTGAAATTTGGTCCAACCCCGAATGGTTTTTCACTCCTCCGAGCTCTTTCCGCAAAATGAAGATGATGGTTACCCAGTTATAAGCTAGAACAGTCAAGAAAACCACAGGTGAAGCATCCCTAGCCTCCATTGTGTGTAACTCAAAAGATGGTGAGATGGTAAGGCTTCCATTCCAGAGGGCAACTATCCCCCACACAAATGGCCCAGCTTCACACAGCATCCAAATCGTGTCCGAAGAAGCCACCAAGGGATGATGGCGTAGGAACGTTTCCCAAGCCAATCCATCCATCCTACAGGCTTGGCCCTACCTGTCACTCTTGCCTCGCCAACATATAAACAAAGAGAGTTTTGTCCAGTGGTTAAGGCACCAGGTTAGAAAGCGGGAGAACCCGCGTTCGAGTCTTGCCTTAGACATCAAAGCTAGTTGGGTGACTGGTCTCATCCCCCAGCTTGGCGGCCCGACCCCGGAGCGCAGGAGATGTTTATGAATGGCAGGCGCACGTGTGCACGCAAAGCTCCATTTGTGCATGCAGCACACGCGTGCACGCTCTCCGCTCATGAGAGCCGCACGCACTTGCGCTCTCTCGCATGAACATAGGGCATTTGTGCGTGAAGCTCCACACGCGCAAGTGGGCCTGGGCCTGCGCCTTTGCCCATTTCTCCTGCGGCCAGGTTTCAAATAGGATCTGGAGCAGCGGTTTTCAACCTGTGGGTCGGGACCCCATTTGGGGTCGAACGACCATTTCACAGGGGTCGCCAAACAACGCAGTCCGCCATTTCCCCCCCCCCTTTTCCTTAGCTGTGCTCCTCCCTTTTATTCTATTGGCTTTTGAAAGCCAATAGAATAGACTCTCTTGAATAGTGTCTAATTCTATTGGCTTTCGAAAGCCAATAGGAATTGTCCAGGCTGTCTCTGCCCTGCTGAGCCCACCAAAAGTCCCATTCTGCAAACGGTGCTGCACCAGTTGAGTAGTCCTCAACTTACAACCGGTTGAGTAGTCCTCTACTTATGACCGGTTGGGGTCACGGCAAAAAGGTTGAGAACCACTGCTATAGACGCATGCACACAGACACAGACACATATATCCAGCCTTGTTTTTACAAATATAACTCAAAGCTTTGCGCACATTGAGCGCTCCTTCTTCCTCCGACTTTCCCCACAACAACCCCGATTATTTTTAAAAAATAACTAAAAGCTTTGAGCAAATGAACGGTCCTTCCTCCTCTTACTTTCCCCACAACATACATACATATATTTGGGTATGCGTATATGTATATGTCTGTTTGTGTAGAATATATATACACGCACACATATTGGTGAGTATATACGCATGTATATATGTGTATAGACATACAGACATATACACAATTTGTACGTGTATATATATATATATATATATACACAAAACACACATATGCAAAATACACATACACACACATATATATGTGTGTGTGTTTGTATATGTATGTATGTATGTATGTATATAAATATACATACATATATATATATATATAAAATGAAATTTAGTTGCTTCCTCTCTCTCCAAGTGTACACATACATAACACACATTTAAAATATACTATATACACTATATTTGGGTGTGTGTGTGTGTGTGTATATATATATACACATACATACATATACATACACATACATTCGTGTGTGTGTGTATATATATATGTGTGTGTGTGTGTATGTATACACACACAAACATATTTTTGTGTGTATGTGTATATAAACACACATACATACTCACATATATTTGTGTATGTGTATATATATATATATATACACACACACATAAGACATACAGACCTATATATTTGTGTGTATATAAACACATACACATATAGACATACACACCCACATACATTTGTGTGTGCATGTGTGTATATAGACATACACACCCATGTGTGTGTATATATATATATATATGCATACACATATAGACATACACACCCATACATTTGTGTGTGCATGTGTGTATAGACATACACACCTATATATTTTATATATATGCACATACACATATAGACATACACATCCACATGTGTGTGCATGTATGCAGACATACTCATATATATTTGTGTGTGTGTATATGCACATACACACCCACACACATTTGTGTGTGCGCGTGTCTATAGACATACACACCCATATATATTTGTGTGTGTGTGTATACACATATAGACATACACACCCATACATTTGTTTGTGTGCATGTGTGTGTATACACAGAGACGTACACATACTTATACACGTATGTGTATGTGTATACAGAAGACCCCCTCCCAGCCCAGGGCGGAAGCTTTGAGTTATATTTGCACGTGGGGGGTGGAAGCGGAGCCCCCGGGAGGGCCGAGCGCCCCCCGCCCTCCCCTCCCCTTCCCCACGAGGCCCCGGCCGAGCCCCCGGCCCCGCTCACCAGGCGGGCGGCCTCGGCCCACGTGCGCTCCTTCTTCCTCCGCTGCTTCAGCTCCTTCATCTTCGTCTTCTTCCTCCTCCTCCTCCTCTGGGCGGGAGAGCTGACCGGGCGGGCGAGCGGGCGCGCGCACGTGAGGGAGCGGGGGGGGGCGGCAGAGGCTCCCGAGCAGGCCGCGGGCGGCGGCGGGAGCGCGCCTGGAGCGCGGAGGCGACCGTTACTCGGGCGGGGCTGGAGGCGAGCGCGGGCTTCGCGGTGGGGGCAGGAGGAGGAGGAGGAAGCGGCGGGGGGGGGCTGTGGGCGCGCGCGCAACCCCGGGCGGCTGAGGTTGCGGGTGGGGGGAAGGTGAAAGAAGAAGAAGAAAAAAAAAAGACGGCGGCTGAGGAGGCGACGGGCGCGCGCGTCAAGGAATGCGGCGGCGGCGGCGGAGGAGGCCCGACATAACAACCGGACGGAGAGGGTCAAAGGTCTCCGCAAGGGCGGGCGGGAAAACGAGGAAGAGGAAGAGAGAGAGAGAGAGAGAGAGAGGGGAAAAAAAAACGCCCGAGGAGGAGGAGGAGGGGCGGATGGCGCTCGCGCACTCGCTCGCTCGCTGGCTGGCCTGAGGAGAGCCTGCGTGACGGAGACGCGCTAGGCCCGAACGGTGGCCGCGGAGGGACAGCCCGCCCCGATCTGAGAGGCGCGCGCGCGTTCGAGCGAGCGAGGGAGGGAGGGAAGACAGCGTTCGAAGGCCAGCCAGCTAACCGCGCGGGGCACGACGGGAGTTGCAGTCCCGGAAAGGGAGAGGGAGGGGGCCGCTCCCAGAATGCTCCGCGAAGAAGATGATCGTGATGATGCGGGCTCTGGGGCGGCGTTGGCCCCGCCCTCATGCCGCGGAGCATGACGGGTAGAGCGACCGGCCTTGTAGGCCTGACAGGCGGCGGCGGCTGCAGGGGCAGGTCGCTTCGGAGGATGGCGGGGATAACCCCCGCCCGGCCTGCGACTTCTCGCCGGGCATATTTTCAAAAAGAGACCCGACAGCCACTTGTCTGAAATGGTCTACGCCAGGGGTCTTCAAACTTGGCCCTTTGATGACTGGTGGACTTCAACTCCCAGAATTCCTCAGTCAGGCACTCGTGCCTGGCTGAGGAATTCTGGGAGTTGAAGTCCACCAGTCATCAAGGCCAAGTTTGAAGACCCCTGGTTTAGGACTACATACCTGTATTACTTTCTTTATGAGGGAAAAAAAAGCAGAAATCTTACCCTTGTTCTACATTTACTAACAATTATCTCTCTTCCGGTCGTGGAGCCACAAAGTAGCCCACAAAAATCTGAACCAGGCCTCTGTCTACTCTTTTTTTCCAGAATGTTCCTTCAAGATTTCCTCAAAATACTCATACCTGAGATTTCCTCAAAATACTCATACCTGCTATATATTCTATAGCAGGAGCCTTCCAACTTGGCCCTTTGATGACTTGTGGACTTCAATTCCCAGAATTCCTCAGCCAGCGTGCCTAACTGAGGAATTCTGGGAGTTGAAGTCCACAAATCTTAAAAGGGCCAAGTTTGAAGACCCCTGGTATAGGGCTTCCTCCCTGAGCAGGGGTTTGGACTAGATGACCTCAAAAATCCCTATTATTGTGATTGTTAAAATAAAAGTGACCCCCTCCTTTGCACAGTAAACCAACCTCAAAAGATTTGTTTGGAGTTAGATAACCAAAGGCCAGTTGACACTAATCAACGTTTTCTTATCAGGAAATAGTATCCAGCTATCCTGTAACTTATGTTTTCCGTTTGGGGAGATTGAAAGCTATCCAAGGGTTTTATAAAACCTTTTTAAAAGAGAGAAAAGTAAGTCAAATCAAAACGTAAAGTAATGGTGTTCAAAATTGGAAGTAACATAGAAAATAACTCTGCAAGCTGACAAATTACAAAGTCCCTGTCATTTGCCCCTCAGGGTTAGGGAGTTCAGTTCCCATAATGCTGGCTGGGGGATTCTGGGAGTTGAAGTCCATCCATCTGACAAGTGGCCGAACACTAAAGTCAGCATCTACGGATGAAAATGGGCACAGGCTTGGATTTTTAGCGCCAGCAGTAACCTTGTGGGGGAGGGGGGTTATAGGTAGTCCTTGTTTAGCAACCACAACTGAGCCTGGCAGCTTGGTTGCTAAGTGAAGCAAAGCAGTTGCTAAGTAACATGGTGAGTTTTTACAATCTTTTGAGGCTTGCTTGATTGTGAGGATTCGTTGCACAATTACTTTTTCTTCGTGCTCATAACAGTGGCCAGTCATTAAACAAGGACTACCTGTGCTTAAAGCAATTAGACCAGTGGTTCTCAACCTGTGGGTCGGGACCCCATTTGGGGTCAAACGACCATTTCACGGGGGTCGCCAAACAACGCAGTCCTCCATTTTTCCCCCCTTTTCCTTAGCTGTGCTACTCCCTTTTATTCTATTGGCTTTTGAAAGCCAATAGAATAGACTCTCTTGAATAGAGTCTAATTCTATTGGCTTTCAAAAGCCAATAAGAATTGTCCAGGCTGTCTCTGCCCTGCTGAGCCCACCAAAAGCCCCAGTCTGCAAACGGTGCTGCACCAGTTGAGTAGTCCTCGACTTATGACCGGTTGAGTAGTCCTCGACTTACGACCGGTTGGGGGTCGCGGCATTAAGAAGGTTGAGAACCACTGAATTAGATCATGAAAAACCTGACTAAATTCTACCCTGCTTTGGAGACAGACCCCGGAGGAAGAACTGCAGGTTTACTTTGAAGGCCAGGGGTCTTCAAACTTGGCCCTTTTATGACTTGTGGCTTTCAGCTCCCAGAATTCCTCACCCAGTGTGCAACCCCAAGAAGGAAACATTGCTCGCAGGAAGCAATAGCACCTCTCATATCTCGTCCTTTGGATAATATTCCTGTGCGAGTCTCGCTGGAACCAAGGGAAGCTTATTCACTCCAGTGGGACTTACACACAGGTAAGGAGCCCAGTGCCTGGCTGAGGAATTCTGGGATTTGAAGTCGACAAGTCATGAAAAGGGCCAAGGTTGTAGGCAATAGCTGGATTTTGCTGGCTTTGCTGATGTGTTGGGAAAAGTCAAGGGAATTGATCTTGGTAAGAATGAGGAAAAAAGATTGGCAGGAGCACCTTGATGTGCAGAAGGTCACTCAGTGGTCAGCATATTAATACCAGCTCATGGCTGCTGGTACAACTCATTAAATTGGCGGGATGTAGGCAGTTCTCAATTTACAATCATTTGTTTAATGACTGTCTGAAGCAGGGGTCTTCAAACTTGGCCCTTTTATGACTTGTGGACTTCAACTCCCAGAATTCCTCAGCCAGCATGGCCCATATAAGCCAGGGGTCTTCAAACTTGGCCCTTTGATGACTTGTGGACTTCAACTCCCAGAATTCCTCAGCCAGCATGGCCCATATAAGCCAGGGGTCTTCAAACTTGGCCCTTTGATGACTTGTGGACTTCAACTCCCAGAATTCCTCAGCCAGCATGAACCATATAAGCCAGGGATCTTCAAACTTGGCCCTTTGATGACTTGTGGACTTCAACTCCCAGAATTCCTCAGCCAGCATGACCATATAAGCCAGGGGTCTTCAAACCTGGCCCTTTGATGACTTGTGGACTTCAACTCCCAGAATTCCTCAGCCAGGCACACGTGCCTGGCTGAGGAATTCTGGGAGTTGAAGTCCACAAGTCATCAAAGGGCCAAGTTTGAAGACCCCTGGTCTGAATTACGGCGTTGACAGGACCGGTTTGATGCAACCGTGGCAGCTTCCCCCTGGTAACGGGATCAAAATCCGGGCGCTTGGCAACTGCCCGTATTTTAAGACAGGTGTCCTCTCCCATCTGATCCCCTTTGGCAACTTTCCGACAAGCCCAGTCAATGGACGAAGCAAGATTCGCTTGATGACTGCATGATTCACTTAACAGCCGCAGTGACTCGCACAAAAGGTGGTAAAAATGGGGCAAAACTCAATTCACAGCCATCTTGCTTAGTAACGGGGCTCAGCTGCAACCGTTAAGTCAAGGACTACCCCTCTCCCCGTTTTGAGGGTGGCCCGTGGTCGTGGATGTTCATGCCACGTGAGCCTTTTTGGGCCAGCTATTCAAACGGGCATCGTTGCCTCGGCTTTGTGCGTTTACCGCTTTAAGCCGTGCGCAGTTTCCCCTTTTGGGTGCCGATACCGGTATATTATATGGTTCTGATTTGATCTGTTCCACTTGCATGCTTTTATCTCCCAAAAATCTTGATGATGATGATGATATTGGAAGGGACCTTGGAGGTCATCTAGTCCAACCCCCTGCTCAGGCAGGTATCCTTATACCAGTGATGGCGAACCTTTTAGAGCAGTGGTTCTCAACCTTTCTAATGCCGCAACCCCATAATACAGTTCCCTATGTTGTGGTGACCCCCAACCACTTATATATCACCGGGTGCCAGGGGCGTGGCGAAAGGGGAAAAAAATGGCGGACAGCCTTGTTTGGTGACCCCCGTGAAATGGTCATTCGACACCAAATGGGGTCCCGACCCACAGGTTGAGAACCACTGTTTTAGAGACTGAGTGCCCAAACTGCAACTCAAAACCCACTTATGCATCGTCGAGTGCCGGGTGGGTGTGGCCCATTGGGTGGGTGTGGCCCATTGGGTGGGTGTGGCCCATTGGGTGGGCATGGCCCATTGGGTGGGCGTGGCTGCGGTGAAAACGGCAGACTGGGTGGGACTAAAAAATTCAATCTATCAATTCCAACTTTGCAAGATCTTTTTTTTCCCCGTGAGAAGTTGAAATTGACTGAACCTTTTTTTTTTTTTTTGCACACAGCAGCAGAGGCCTAAAGCGAAAAGGTTTTATAAAACCTAGCTGAAGGCCTGGGACTGGGGCAATGGCGCAAGTGCCCACAAAGCGGGCTCTGAGTGCCGCCTCTGGCACCCGTGCCATAGGTTCGCCACCGCTGACCTATACCATTTCGGACAAATGGCTGTCCAGTCTCTTCTTAAAAACTTGGAGCATTCACCGCTTCTAGAGGCAGGTTGTTCCATTGATTAATTGTCCTCACTGTCAGGAAGTTTCTCCTTAGTTCCAGGTTGCTTCTCTCCTTGATGAGTTTTCCTCCGTTGCTTCTTGTCCTGCCTTCTGGTGCTTTGGAGAAGAGCTTGACTCCCTCTTCTTTGGGGCAGCCCCCGAGAGACTGGAAGGCTGCTATCATCTCCCCCCTCATCCTTCTCTTCCTTAGACTAGACATCCCCAATTCCAGCAACTGTTCCTTACATGTTTTAGCCTCCAGTCCCAATCCTCTTTGTTGCTCTTCTCTGTACTCTTTCTAGTGCAGCGGTTCTCAACCTGTGGGTCGGGACCCCATTTGGGGTCGAACGACCATTTCACGGGGGTCGCCAAACAACGCAGTCCGCCACTTTTTTTCCCCCTTTTCCTTAGCTGTGCTCCTCCCTTTTATTCTATTGGCTTTCAAAAGCCAATAGAATAGACTCTCTTGAATAGAGTCTAATTCTATCGGCTTTCAAAAGCCAATAGGAATTGTCCAGGCTGTCTCTGCCCTGCTGAGCCCCCCAAAAGTCCCAGTCTGCAAATGGTGCTGCAAGTTGTCTGCAGCGAAGGCGAGCTGTCTGGAAGCTTCCACCCCTCCCTGCTGAGCAACTACTAAAAGTGTAAGGAAAAGAGGGCCAGGGGTGGGAGGTGGGAGACCGGAGGGCGCAGGGAGGGTTGCTGGCGCACGTGGAGCCCGGCGGGTGCCTTACCTCCCTTGGGCTGGGCCAGCTGATGGCCCAGCTGGTGGTCGGCCTGTGCCGTCTCTGCCGCTTGCCAGCTACGCCTCGGCCGGCGCAGGGGGCGGCACCACGCATGCACAGCGCTCCCGGACAGGGAAAGTCCTCGACTTACGACCGGTTGGGTAGTCCTCGACTTATGACCGGTTGGGGGTCGCGGTGTTAAAAAGGTTGAGAACCACTGTTCTAGAGTCTCAACATCTTATTTCATCAGGCTATCCTATAAAGCTGGTCTGCATGTACGGTGTTAAATAAAGCATGGCAAAAACTCCAAGGAAATGTGTTCTTTTACAGACAATAAATCCAGATGGTTTTTATTATATTTTTGCAGGTGCACTTTTACATTCCTAGACGAGAGAGGCTATTACAGATAACAAGCTTTAAATCCATGGACAGAGAAAGAACTATTGACAGTGTTCTTTATGTACAGATAAAACAGTAGTCGGTTAGATGTAACCTCGGGAAGGAAACATTGCTTGCAGGAAACAGTAGCATCTCTCATATGGATAATATTCCTCGCTGGAACCAAGGGACGCTTATGCACTCCAGTGGGACTTACGCACAGGTCAGGAGCCCAGCGAATGAATTTCCCATAGGCCTTAACAGATCCTCTACTGCAGGACTTCAACTCCCAGAATTCCTCAGCCAGCATCGCAGGAATTCTGGGAGCTGAAGTTCGCAAGTCTTCAAAGTTGCCAGCATTGGGGACCCCTGCTCTATTGGTTGAGCGTAGTACCAAGGTTTCGTGTTCCTCGCCGGCGTGGGATACGAGGAGTCAATTCAACATATTTAGGGATAGCAAGTCAGGAAGGGCTGCCTTAAATAACAAGGCAATAGCGGACACCCCGGTTTATGAAAATGTTTCCAAAGGGGGTGTCAGCTTCAGAAAACGCTCGTTAAGAGGGCAGGACAGGAAAGGTGAAGACGGAGAAAAGTTTTTGGCGTGGGGAAAAGCAGGGGAAGTCAGAAACGCAGCCGGCCGTTAGGGAAACAGGTCAGTACTCCCACTTCTCTTTCTGCTGCATGCTTGCCAAGAAGGTGGATGACGCTCTGGACCGGCCTTGTTCTGCCTGCTCAACAGTGGAAAAGCAATAGGCTGGCGCCGGGCTTCATCTTTGCATACTTTTTATCATCTTTGGATTCGTCGCTGAGCTTCCACTTCTAAGTCAGTCCATTTTATTTATTTTGTTTTTAATTACAGAGGGAATTAGCCACAGCAAAATAGGGGTGGGTAGGCTGGGCAGAGTTTCTAAAAAGCCAAACCAGCTCACCAAATCAATGCCCCCCTGATCCGTGGCTGATCAGCTGCTCGCCAATCCAGAAACGTACTTGGCAAACTTAAAAGCAGAAGGTAACGTGGAGTGAGGCTGGGGTGTGTGTGTGTCTCCTGAGGCACCACGCCGGCAGAACGCCTCTTGGGGGGGGTCTCCTTCGAGAGGGTGCAAGACCCTGGAATACTTACGCCTCCTCCCCCCCCCCCCGAATAGAGAACACGTACCAAGGACCCTTACGCTTAAGAGTAATGTCCTGACGGACCCATGCAGACGTACACCCTTATACACAGTTGAAGAAAACACGGGCGTTAAAAACATGTCGGGGAAAAGAGCCGATGAGAATATATTCACAGTTACAACCGTCAATGTAAAAAAAAAAAAAGGGGGGGGGGAGACAACTGAACTTGCCACAACTGAACTTGCCATGTGCAACAAAGTTAAATACACAAACCGAACTATAAAACAATACAAAGGTGTTGGGGGGGTGGGGGGGCACAGTCTTCAGCTCTTGGACCCCCACCCCACTTTTTCAGCAGCATTCACTTTCCACCCCGTGCTCAGTAGCCTGCCTTACTAACTACTAGGAGCAAAAAAAGAGGACGGGAGTTGGAACCTGTCGACCCAGATATTTGTTGTCCACCCCCCTCCCTCTCAAGCGTGGCTCCGATTGGTAACGCTGCCATTGAGAGGAGAGCAGAAGACACCCCCCCCCAGAGGTTTAATTTCTCCTGGGAGGGGGGGAAACTGGAGATGAGAAGCTACAGTGGAAGACAAGGAAGCCTTGGGTCACAAACGCTCCCAGCTTGTAGAGGAGGAGATGGTGAGGAGAGGAAGGGGACAACTATGGGTGGACAACTGCTAGACCAGGTTGACCCTCCTGGTCTCCACGGCTGAGGTTCTCCAGGAAACCGATCCACCTGGAACCGTGTTTGGTGGTTCTTGTTTTTTTTTTAATTCGTCCTTGCAAACAAGCCAAGGATTGATGGAACTGCCTACCTTCTATTGCCAAAAAATAAAAATAAAAATAAAATGGAGAGCGGGTTCCCCTTTGGCGTTTTCGACCGAAAAGCTTCAGTGGTATGTTTCGGCCTCGCCTCTTTCGCAGTTTCAACCCGCCCCACAAAAGTGCCAGTCTTTCAATGGAAAGGGGAGAAGGGAGGAGGGGGGGGGGAGAAAAAAAGTCGGCATGGCTAGCAAAACAAACAAACAAACAAAAAAAAACCAAAACAAAACCCCAACCAAAAATCCTCTCGTCACTTCTCAACCTTGCTACCGGGCGTCATCGAGGTGACCGCTGGCCTTTGGCTCCGGGAATCGGAGAGCCAGGGGCGAGAAAAGGAAGCGGAAAAGGAAGAGAGAGAAGGCCACGGGGGGGGGCAATGGGGGGGAAGGAGACGCCCCCATCGCCGCCACCGCTCCCCGTGCTTCTCTGGGCTTCTAAGATGCGCTAAAGTAACTCATGCATTTCCGATTTGCTAACTAAAAGCTCGCTGCGCCTTCAACCCCGCAGCCCAAGGAGAAAAACCGTTCCTTCGCGGTAGGCCAGAGACCGCCCTGGGGAGCCTGACCCGCCAGATGCAGAAGAGGCTGCTGTTTCTTCTCAAAAAAGGCCGTCTTCTGGACTCGGGCCTCCTTTTTATAAGTCCTAACGCCTCATGGCTTCGTTACCTCGCCTCTGCATTTGACGGCAAAATGGGAGCCCTGCCCTCGGCAGGCGCGACCGGTTTTTACTTGGGGACCAGCCCGCGAGACTGGGGGTACAGCTGAGAGGTGGAGGCGCTGGACGGGGAGCTGCCCGACTTCCTTCCAGTTTTAGGCCTGCGGAATGCAAAATAAAGAGGAGACGCGTGACGAAAGGAGCCAACTTTCCAAACAAAACGTCATGACGGCGCGTTCACAGGTAGAAAAGACGACAAATCGTGATCTAAATCAGGGCTTTTCAACCAGTGGGACGGGTACCACCGGTGGTACATTGGCAGCTGGCAGGTGGTACGCGACCATCCTAGAAAAGGGGTAGTGGGGGAGGGGAATGAGCTGAACCGGTGGCAGCACCGCACAAGCCTGACCGAGAGACGGCTGGAGCTGCAGGGCTGTCAGGGCTCAGCGGAAGGGCCAGGATCAGTGCTGCTTTCCAGCTGATCGGTGCTTCTTCGGGGCTGTCAGGGCTCAGTGGAAACACCAGGATCAGCACCAGGCTCCAGCTGGAGCTTGGCACTGATCCTAGTGCTTCTGCTGAGCCCTGAAGAAGCACCAATCAGCTGGAAAGCAGCACTGATCCTGGAGCTTCCGCTGAGCCCAGAAGAAGCGCCGATCAGCTGGAATGTTGCAGCCTCTCCAGGGTCTTGTGATTTACATTCAGAGGCTTGGCAACTGATTCCTATTTATGACGGCCATAGTGTCCCAGGGTCATGTGAAGTGACCCAAACCTGCTGCAACCACCCAGCAGACGGGGGGGGGGAAATAAAAACCAAACACCCCCCACCCCACCCCCGCTGCCAATCCTCAACAGAAATGCTCACAACAATGAAAACCTCGGACAGGAGGAAGAGCACCGCCGGGCGGGCAGGCAGGGGTCTTGCTCGGCTGTGGCTTGGGGAGCACTTTTTTCAGGGCCACTGTCACTTCACTAAGTGAACTAAGCGAACTGTTGTAAGTCGAGGACTACGTGTACTTTATCACTTTTTTCCTTTTTTGGGGGGGGGATCATCAAGTTTTTGACCCCTTGCTAGGCGACTGGTGGTCCTCGGATATTGCCATAGCCTAAAAGTGGTACAATGGGTGAAAAGGTTGAAAAGCCCTGATCTAAATCAGAAACCGGGCCGCGCAAATACATTTATGTCTCAGTATTTCAGAAATGCCTGCATCTCTAGCAGATACTTTTTTTAAAAAACAAACAAACAGAAATCTCTTCCCCAGTTGAGGAGGCTGAAAAACCAGCCGATTCAGCCCTCCAACTTCTTAGACTCCCGAAAGAACACATTCCAGCTCACCGGGATTTCGATTTCTTCGACGTGCTCTCAAAAGTAGAGGCGTCCACTTGGATCTCATCTTCATCTTGCAGAGCGGCTTCAAGAGCTGCCTGGACTTTGGGGGCGATGGCCGGGCCCTCGTAATCCCGCGTGGTCCGACTGGGCATATCCAGTTCCAGCAGGACGATGTTTTCTGCCTAAATAGTCCAAATTCCAGGCAGAGCTGAATAACTTGATGATTTCAACAGGGTAATAATGTCTGGGTTTTTTTTAAATGTTGATTTTTTTTCCTAGGTTTTTTTTTTTAAATACCCTTTATTTTGGGTTTATTGTCGTCTTTGGTAAGCCACACCAAGATATAACAATGGGACGCTGTATGGCTCTCATAATTAAATATGAGGCAATTAATAAAGGCCACAGATTGGAGTTCCTGCAGGAAATCTTCTCAACTCATGGTTGGCACCTGATGGGAGTTAGATAAGAGTCCAGGGAATTTAAAGACGGTTGGAATTAGTCTGCTTTTGGCTACATAGGGATTCTAGGCTGATCCCTCTTTTAACTCCGCCCCCAGATTCTGCCACTCCTCCTATATCAATCCAGGAATACTGAAGGATGGAATGACCTGCCCTCTTTCCCCAGAGTGAGATCTGACACTCCGGAGATCTTCAAAGAGTAAGCAGTTTAAGGTTCTCAGCTAATTCTATTTTTCTACGAGACAGGTTGTCATAAGAATGGAATGGAGTGGAGTGGAGTAGAGAGTAGAACAGAACAGAACAGAACAGAATAGAAATACAGAATAGAATAGAATAGAAATACAGAATAGAATAGAATAGAATAGAATAGAATAGAAATACAGGACAGGACAGGACAGGATAGGATAGAATAGAAATACGGAACAGAATGGAATGGAATGGAATGGAATAGAATAGAATAGAATAGAATAGAATAGAATAGAATAGAATAGAATAGAATAGAATAGAATAGAATAGAATAGAATAGAAATACAGAAAGGAATGGAATGGAATGGAATGGAATGGAATAGAATAGAATAGAAATACAGAAAGGAATGGAATGGAATGGAATGGAATAGAATACAAATACAAAATAGAATGGAATGGAATAGAATAGAATAGAATAAAGATTATAGAATAGAATAGAATAGAATAGAATAGAATAGAATAGAAATACAGAAAGGAATGGAATTGAATGGAATGGAGTATAATAGAATAGAAATACAGAATAGAATGGAATGGAATGGAATAGAATAGAACTGGAAGATACCAGCCCCCTACTTAAGCAGGAGGACCTAGACCATTTCAGACAAGTGACTGAGACTTCTTGGGACTGCTGAAAGGAATTCTAAACCCATTTGCACCGCTCCGGTGACCCTGAGGACACAGATAAGCCTCAAGTGGCCTCAAGGACTCTCTAAAAGGAATGCAAATGACCAGCTGTCTGCAAGGAGTATAAATCCTTCCTTTCTCTACCATCCAGTCAGAACCTGAAGAAGCTTCTTGGATGAGAAGCGAAAAGTCTTCAAGGAAAAACAAGCAAGTCCAGTTGCCTCCTGAACAAAGCATCTTTGGGACAACCAGGATCCTGGATGACTTGGAATCTCCATAGACCCCCAAAGGGAAATCACACTATTTTTAATAGGACTCAAAGGCCTGTTTTAATACCGACTGCACATCTTTCTCAGATGTATTTAATTTTCATGACACTCCTTATTTTTATTCCCGATCTCCCCCACAAAACACAGTCTGAGCTCACCCTGTACCGAGCTTCCGGGCGGACCATCATGGACATTCTTGCGTGCTGACTCAGGGGCCTCTTGTATCCCACAGCGGAAACCGGCCTTCTCATCATCTGTTGGTTCCTGGAACAGGGAAGGGAGACAGCAAGTCAAATACACAATGCCCATCCTCCTGTATGAGGCAAAAGACTTAAATACTTTTAAGTGTAATGAAAATCTTAACTAGTAAGAAGGTTTCAAAGATTCTTCAAACAAGAATTGTAAACAGGATCTATACCAGTGGTTCTCAACCTTTTTAATGCCACGACCCCTAACTGGTCGTAAGTCAAGGACTACTCAACCGGTCGTAAGTCGAGGACTACTCAACTGGTGCAGCACCATTTGCAGAATGGGACTTTTGGCGGGCTCAGCAGGGCAGAGACAGCCTGGACAATTCCTATTGGCTTTGGAAAGCCAATAGAATAAGACTCTATTCAAGAGAGTCTATTCTATTGGCTTTCAAAAGCCCATAGAATAAAAGGGAGGAGCACAGCTAAGGAAAAGGGGGAAAAAAATGGCGGACTGCGTTGTTTGGTGACCCCCGTGAAATGGTCGTTCGACCCCAAATGGGGTCCCGACCCACAGGTGAAGAACCGCTGCTTTAAATGGTCACGAAGCGAAGTGTTGTGAGTCTGGAATCACCTGTTTGTGAACCTGGACATTGTTGTGATTCCTCGCCAGCCAGTGGACCCAGCAGCGAGTGTGAGGACTCAGAGGACTCAGAGGAGGAGGAGGGGCCCTGGCGTGACATCAGAGTCGGAGGAAGGCTCTGAGGAGCTCCAAGACTTACAGTCGGACGAGGAGCCTGGCCCCTCTACTCGCGCTCAGGCTGAGACCCAGCTGTGCTGGGAGCCTGAGTTGGACAGTGATGAAGAACAGCTGGGACAAATCCCGGATGCACGAATGCGCAGGCAAGAGAAGCGAGTAGGACAGAGGGATGCAATGGGGTGGCTGCAAAGGAAAAGGCATTAGGAAGCCACGCCTGGGCTGCATCATAAAAGGGAAGGTGTGGGAGGTGCTGGTGGCCGAAGGCAGCCATTTGTGTTTAGGCAGTGATGGCGAACCTTTTAGACACCAAGTGCCCAAACTGCAACCCAAACTCCACTTATGCATCGTCGGGTGCCAGATGGGCGTGGCCCACTGGGTGGGCGTGGCTGTGGACTATTGAGTGGGCATGGCCAGCTCGACACCACTCGTGTAAAGGGCACTTATGCGGACCTGGCCAGGACTGGGGCAGATCTGGGGGTCTGCGGCGGAGGGGGGATGAGACTGGGGCGAGGGTCGGGGTCATGGTCCACTGGAGGAGCCTCACTGATATTAAAGGGGGTGGGGGAGGAGATATTAAAGGGGGTGGGGGAAGAGATGATATTAAAGGGGGCGGGGGAAGAGATGATATTAAAGGGGGTGGAGGAAGACATGGTGCAGAGAGAAAGAGAGCAAGAGTGCAGGAGCACATGGAGAGGGGGCGGGGAGCAGCCTGGCCCCGCCTCCCTCTGGGGTGATGCCACACGTGCCCACAGGGACGGCTCTGTGTGCCACCTGTGGCACGCGTGCCATAGGTTCGCCACCCCTGTGTTAAGGAATTGAGTTTTTGTGAACTGTGTTTTGTTTGCCTTGTTTCTCCTGGTGAGCATAACCAGGACTCACGTCGGCTGGGGCAGAACAGACGTCTCCCTCAACCCTCCAAGGGAAAGAGGACTCACTCCAGTCGGGTGATGGGGTGAAGTTTCCACTGGTCCTCCTCCTCGTCAAAGAAGGATCTGTTCATGATCTTGTTCTTCTCTTCCAGAGGAATGAAGTTCTCAATGATCAAGTGCCTGGGTCAGATCGGGAAAGGAGAAAGTGAGAGACGGCGGCCTGGTGGGAACCCAGACGATGTCTTCCTTGCCGGACTACACTTCCCAGATGGACCACGTCAACAGTTCTTGTCTCTGGGGCAGCTGACAACCGTCCCGTTCCTTCCCTCCCACGTTCTGGACCTGGGGTGGGGTGGGAGTGGGAAGGATAGCCCTGTTATGGCTTGTAGACTTCCATCCCTGGGATTCTGGCTTCCCGGGCTGGCTCAGGAATTCTGGAGAGTTGTAGTCCACAAGGGATCAAGGAGCCGCCTCTGTTCTAGACCTTAAAACAATAATACACGGGTTAGTTGGAACCTACTTCAGCTTGAGCTCCCGGGTCAGCTCGTTCTGGGTCTGTTCCAGTTCTTGCCTCTCCTTGATGTGCTCCTCCTGCAGGTCGTGGATTTCGGCCTTCACAGCTTGCAGCTTAGAAAACAGCTGGAAGAGAGGAATACAGCTGTCGAGGGGGACATGCCCAAGGCTACTACCTCTGCGCAAAAGACCATGTGTGGGCAGTGGCTAGAATGCGGCATTGCAGGCAGAGCCTGCCCACAGCCTGGAGTTTGATCGTGACTGGCTCAAGCCTTCCGAGGTTGGTAAAATGAGGACCCAGATGGTTGGAGGCAATGTAAATATATACTGCTTAGAGAGGGCTGGAAAGCACTACGAAGAAATATATGTCTATTGTTCAACACACACACCCCCATCTCTCATCTACCTATCATCTATCTCTCATCTCTATCTATCGATCATCTATCACAGTGGTGGCGAACTTATGGCAGGGGTGCCAGAGGCGGCACTCAGAACCCTCTCTGTGGGCACGCGTGCCATTGCCCCAGTCCTAGGCCTTCAGCTGGGTTTTATAAAACCTTTTCGCTTTAGGCCTCCGCCGCCGTGTGCAAAAAAAAAAAAAAAAGGTTCAATCAATCAACCTTTTTTTCAACTTCTCGTGGGAAAAAAAAGATCTTGCAAAGTTGAAATTGATTGAACTTTTTAGTCCCACCCAGTCTGCCATTACCACTGCAGCCACGCCCACCCAATTGGCCATGCCCACCCAATGGGCCACGCCCACTTGGCCCTCGACAATGCATGTGGGTTTTGGGTTGCAGTTGGGCACTCAGTCTCTAAAAGGTTTGCCATCACTGATCTATCATCTGTATCTCTATATATTATCTATCTATAGCTATCTATCTCTCATTCCTCATCACCTATCATCTATCTATCCATCCAAATCTATCTACCTACCTATCTACCTATCCATCCATCCATCCATCTCTCATCTCTTATCACCTATCATTTCTCTATCTATCTATCTATCTATCTATCTATCTATCTATCTATCTATCTATCTATCTATCACAGCGGTTCTCAACGTTTGTGTGACGGCGACCCCCATCACACAAACATTATGCGCATGCGTGGTGCGGCGCCACCATGCGCGGTGCTCATGCGTGGCGGCGGCTCCACGCGGCGCACATGCGTGGTGCAGCCCCCACGCGTGGTGCGCATGCGCAGCACCACCCCCGGAGGCGCGCCGCCGCCCCCATGCGCATGCGCGGCAGCGCCCCCGGAGGGGAGAAAATGGCGGATCGCCGCCTTTGGCGACCCCCGAAAAATGGTCGATCGACCCCAAATGGGGTCGCGACCCATAGGTTGAGAACCGCTGATCTATCATCTCTATTATCTCTATCTATCATAGATGATAGATGAGCGGTGGAAGTGCGGTGGTTAGAATGGTGTATTTCAGGCAAACTCTGCCCACAGCCGGGAGTTCGATCCTGACCAGACCTCCTCCTCCTCCTCTTCTTTTCTTCTTTCTTTTCTTTTCCACACCACCCCCCTTCTAGCACTGATGATGCTACCTACTTGTGCAATGAAACATCTGCAAAAAAGCAGCCCAGCTCAGAGAGATCCAAGGTCCTCACAGCTTCCTCCTCCTCACAACCCCCCTAACAGTGATGATGTTCCCCAGTTGGGTAACGAAATGTCTGCAAGCAAATCACCAAACTCAGAGAGCACCAAGGAACCCATAATCCTCCTCCTCCTCCTCTCCACAACCTCCCTCCCTTCTAGCACTGATGATGTTCCCTAGTTGGGTCATGAAAGGTCTGCAAGAAAACAGACAAGCTCAGAGAGCACCAAGGACCCCACAGTTCTTCCTCCTCCTCCTCCTCCTCCTCGCACTGATGATGTTCCCCAGTTGGGTCATGAAACGTCTGTAAGCAAACCACCAAACTCAGAGAGCACCAAGGAACCCATAATCCTCCTCCTCCTCCTCCTCCTCCTCCTCTCCACAACCTCCCTCCCTTCTAGCACTGATGATGTTCCCTAGTTGGGTCATGAAACATCTGCAAGAAAACCACCCAGCTCAGAGAACACCAAGGACCCCACAGTCTTTTCCTCCTCCTCCTCCTCCTCCTCCTCCTCCTCCCCCCACAACCTCTTTCCCTTCTAGCATGGATGATGCTCCCCAGTTGGGTCACGAAACGTCTACAAGACCAACTACCCAGCAGCTCAGGGATCCCCAAGGACCCCCTCATTCCAACCCTGAGCTACAAAGACTCTCCTTGACTGGTCATCACCTTTTTCAGCTTTTTCGTTTTGATGTCCACCTCCTGCTGTAAGGAGCTGTAGGTCTCCTTCAGCTCCAGGGTCTCTTCATCCCGGCTTTCCATCTGCTGTTGGATTTCTCGCTCCCGTCGTTTCTGCAGGACACATCAAGGTGTTCGCGCTCATTTAAAGCTTCTCCGTTCACTGACCTGGGCCTTCCCATTCTTGTGAGAGAGCCCTTCATAGGGGGGGGGACTCTCAACTTGGCTTAAGAATTAACCCCTCTCCCAAGGGGGACGTACAGCCTCTTTAGCCCACAGTAAATATGTCATGCCTCCGTTGGAGCCTGGATCTGCGGAGGAAAATGAGCTGGAAGGGGACCCTACGGAGGCCGAGGGAGAGGGGTCTGTGGCCCCAGAGGAATGTGGGGAAGAGCAGGCCGAGGCCCTTCAGGATTGGGACAGGATGAACAAGAGAGGCAGAGTTCAGGCGATGAGCAAGGGCCACCCCCACCTGATCCCAGAGCACGGAGAGTAGAGAGAAGGAGGGAACAATGCAGGCAGGCTCAACTACTCGGGAGCGTCCCGCCCCTCTCCACAAGGCACACCTGGAGACTGAGACTTAAGGAGACGCTGTGGGGAGAGACATTTGTCGGGAAGAAACGCTGATTCCTTGGAGTTGTGTGTGTGTTGTTGCTGATCTCTTGTCCTGTGACTTCTGCTCGGAAACCCGGAAACTCTGACCCTTGGGCTTGCTGACGACGTTGCTTGGATGTTTATAGATCTCGGACTGTATTTTGGCTTCCCTTTTGAAACCGCGCAGGCAAGCCGTGTATTCACACAGACTGGTTAGGTTTATGATGTATGTGTCATTCCTTGTTATCTCCGCGGCCTTGAGTAAATTCCTCTCCTAATCAGACTGCGTGTGAAAACTACTGGCAGCCAGAGGCGGCTGAAGGTGTGTGGTGTGTCTACCTGTGTTTGGAGGCTTGCCAGAAACGTGGGAGCATTTGGGGAAAATTGGGAGCAATTAAAGGGCAGTTTGAATTGCCAGCTGACTGCACTGCCGTGGGAGCATTTGGGGAAAATTTGGAGCAATTAAAGGGCAGTTTGAATTGCCAGCTGACTACACTGCCTGGGAGCATTTGGGGAAAATTTGGAGCAATTAAAGGGCAGTTTGAATTGCCAGCTTACTGCACTGCCTGAGAGCATTTGGGGAAAATTTGGAGCAATTAAAGGGCAGTTTGAATTGCCAGCTGACTGCACTGCCGTGGGAGCATTTGGGGAAAATTTGGAGCAATTAAAGGGCAGTTTGAATTGCCAGCTGATTGCACTGCCTGGGAGAATTTGGGGAAAATTTGGAGCAATTAAAGGGCAGTTTGAATTGCCAGCTGACTGCACTGCCGTGGGAGCATTTGGGGAAAATTTGGAGCAATTAAAGGGCAGTTTGAATTGCCAGCTGATTGCACTGCCTGGGAGCATTTGGGGAAAATTTGGAGCAATTAAAGGGCAGTTTGAATTGCCAGCTGACTGCACTGCCTCGGTGCTGCGCCCTGGGTCATCACAATATCAATGAATTAAAAGTTATGAAGTCCATGAGTTCGGGAACCCGTTTGACTCTCACACTCTAACTTAAAAATGATAACTGCTGATTCTCAAAAGAATTGATTATACAGTACAGAAATTTTAATCACAGGAAAAAATAGAAGGAAGTAAAGATGGACTGCGGTTTATGAAGGTTTTTGCTGGAAACTGGTCTTCTTCCAGTTTCCAGCCCAAAAAAGGTCCACTGGGTATAGTGGGTTCACTTAAAACGACTGCCCTGTTTGCTTAAGGACCACACTGTCCATTTAACCACAAAAAAAGTTAATAAAATCAGGCAGGGTCACACGATGACCAGCTTTATGGCCTCCGTAACGTGCGACCATAATTCCTGGCTCAGTTACACTCGTTAAGTTGGGGACCGCCTGTAGTTTTCACTCATGAAAGACGTTTGCTTGGGAAATATTCTCAGGGACCTTTATCTAGGTAGGAAAGGGGAGGCCTTTAGTCTGCAGGTGAACAGCAAAATAAAAGATGTGGAAAAAAATGGGCGGTTCTGCCCTTATCTCACCTGCTCGGCAATCTCTTGCCGCTTCTGTTCCAGAATTTTCTGCTGCTCATTTGTGTGGTCCACAATGTTCTTCCCTCCAACAAGAAGCTTGCTCTCCATGGCCTTAAAAACAAAAAATAAAGGAGCGCCGGGGGAGAAATTTCATAAAATTAGAACGTTGCAGATATCGTCCTGGTCTCACAACTGTAATTCCAGTCAACTTAAAAGTTTTAATATCTATATCTATCTCTAGCTATCTCTATCATCTATTTCTCTCTTTCTCTCTCCACCCACCCACCCATCCACCCACCTCTATCTATCTATCTATCTATCTATCTATCTATCTATCTATCTATCTATCTATCTATCTCTATCTATCTATCTATTTATCTATCTATATCTATCTCTATATCTATCTATCTCTATATATCTATATCTATATCTATATCTATCTCTATCAATCTATCTATATATCTCTATATCTATCTATCTCTATATATCTATATCTATATCTATCTATCTCTCTATCTCTATGTATCTATCGCTATCTCTATCTCTATATCTGTCTATCTGTCTATCTATATCTCTATCTATCTCTGTCTGTGTCTGTCTGTCTGTCTCTCCTATCATATCTTTCTTGTCTATATATATATATATATATATATATATATATATATCCATCCATCCATCCCTCTATCTATATCTATCTATCTATCTATCTATCTATCTATCTATCTATCTATCTATCTATCTATCTATCTATCTATCTCTGTCTGTCTCTCTATCATATCTATTTCTGTCTCTGTCTGTCTCTGTCTGTCTCTCTCTCTCTCTCTCTCTCTCTCTCTCTCTCTCTATATATATATATATATATATATATATATATATATATACACATACATACATACATACATATGTCCATCCGTCCGATCTATCTATCTATCTATCTATCTATCTATCTATCTATCTATCTATCTATCTATCTATCTATCTATCATTATGCTGGTTAATGACCAATAAAATTATACTGTTTGGTATAAAAGACATCCTACCTTGATTTTGGCCCCCAGTTTTTCAGCCGCTTCCTTCTCACGTTTCAAGTCCTCCATCTTCTTTTCCTTCTCCTTCAGCAGCCTCATCTTGTCCTCGGCGACCAAGCTGTGATCCTCCAGGATGGCCTTCTTCTCTACCTCCAGCTTCTCCTGCTGCTCTTTCCAGTAGTCATCTTTGTCCACCCTTCCCTCTTCTCCACCCTCCTCCTCTTCCTCCTCCTCCTCCTCTTCTTCCTCCTCCTCCTCCTCCTCCCCCCCGATCCCGCCGTCTCTCCTCCTCTCCTTCTTCTTCCTCTTGACGATGGACCTTTTCTCCAGCTGGGCCTTCAGGCGAGCAATTTCTTCCTGGAATTCCCGCAGGAGAGCATCCTTGGGGTCTTCGTTGACTCTGGGCTTGTTCTTGATGTTCTTGGCCCGGTTGGCGTACCGCAAGGTGGTCAAGGTTTCCTCGACGTTGTAGGAGGCCGGGCCGATGTTGGCCACCATCACCGTCTTGGCATTGCCGCCCAGGGAATCCTGGAGCAGGCGGGTCAGCTTCGAGTCTCGGTAGGGAATGTGGGTGCTTTTGCCGTCCACGAGGGCCGATATGACGTTGCCCAAGGCGGAGAGAGAGAGGTTGATCTTGGTGGCTTCTTTCAACCTCTCACCCTGGGCTCCCGTCTTGGACTGGCGCTCGCTGCCCGCCAGGTCCACCAGGTTCAGCTTCCCGACGCGGATGTGGTTCTCCCCGTCCAGCCCCACCTCGCTGCACTCAATGGTGATGACGAAAATGGCGTGGGAGCGGGAACTGTGCTCGTTCATGTTGGTGGCGCCCACCGACCGGTTCTGGTTGCCGACGTTCATCACGTGCTCGATTTCTTTCACGCTTTTGGTGACAAAGGAGGAGAGGTCTTTGACGTAGACGCCCGTGTCGGGCCGCTCCTTCAGCTCCAGCCTCTTGGATTGGTCCTTGGAGAGCAAGTCCCTGATTTCCTCTTGGTAGATCTCCAGGTAGGAGGCCCTCACCAGATACTGCTGGTTCTGCGACCGAGAGATGTGGGTGAAGATGTGGTCGAAGGAGTTGGGGATGACCCCTCTTTTCTCGGGGTCCCCACGCACCCCTTCCATGGTGTAGGTTTTCCCCGTCCCAGTTTGCCCGTAGGCGAAAATGGTCCCGTTGAAGCCCTGGAGAACCGAGTCCACCAGAGGCCGGAAAGTCTCATCGTAAAGCTCAAACTGCTTGGAGTTCCAGTCGTAAACAGAGTCGAAGGTGAACGTCTTTGGAAGCTCGTGAGATGTTCCCCGGGAGTTCTTGACTGAGACTTGCCCCAGTTTCACGTCCACTTCCACCACTTGCTCATAGGAAGCCACTTTCTCCTTGCCGTTCATTGGCCGGCATCGTACGACAACTCTGACCGTCTCCGAGCACTTTAACTTCAACATGACAACAGATTAGCCCGGGGACCAAAGGAAGGGATGGCGGGATCGCGAAGAGCAAGGATTCTTCTAATCCTGCAAAGAATAGAGTGCAACAACGGAACGTAAGTGCTCAGACTCTGTAAAAGCATAGCAAGCAGAAGTCCCTATTCTACTGTATTCACACTTAACATCCTAGCTCAGGGGTGTCCAACCTTGGCAACTTTTAAGACTTTTAGCCTCCAGTTAGGGGACTGGAGGCTAAAACATATAAGAGAAGGCTGCTGGAATTGGGTATGTCTAGTTTAATGACGAGAAGGACCAGGGGGGACATGATAGCAGTCTTCCAATATCTCAGGGGCTGCCCCAAAGAGGGAGTTAAGCTATTATCCAAAGCGCTTGAAGGCAGGACAAGAAGCAACGGATGGAAACTAATCAAGGAGAGAAGCAACCTAGAACTAAGGAGAAACTTCCTGACAGTTTGAACAATTAACCAGTGGAACAACCTGCCCCAAGAAGCGGTGAATACTCTAACACTGGAAGTTTTTAAGAAGAGATGGGACAGCCATTTGTCCGAAATAGTATAGAGTTTCCTGCCTGAGCAGCAGGTTGGACTAGTTGACCTCCAAGGTCCCTTCCAACTTTATTATTATTATTATGGATCATCGCACAGTCAGCCAGATGTTCAGACTGAATTTGGCATTTTGTCTACCTATCGAGTCCTTCCCAAGGACCTGGGATAGGCAGTTGTGGATGTTTGATGGTATTACAGATCTCGTCGCAGGATGGAAGCGGTTCCTAGTAAGGCCGCCTTTTGCAATTGACTAATGGCGAATTTGTCAATGCCGATGATGGTATTCAAGTGGTGCTCCAGTTGTTTTGGGATTGCACCCAAGACGCCTATTACTATTGGTAGTACCCTTGCTTGCCTTTGCCACAGTCTTTCTATCTGTATTTGTAGGTCTTTGTATTTTGTTATCTTCTCCAGTTCTTTCTCGTCTATTCTGCTGTCTCCAGGCACTGCCACGTCCATGTTTGATGGTATTACAGATATCATCGCAGGATGGAAGCAATTCCTAGTAAGGCCGCCTTTTGCAATAATAATTATTATTATTATTAATTATTATTATTATTATTATTATTATTATTATTATTATTATTATTATTATTATGACTTCAACTCTCAGAATTCCCTAGCCAGCCATGATAAACCCTTCTATTCCCCACCATCCATCTTGGATGAGAAGCGAAACATCTTCAAAGAAAAAAACAAGGGAATCCAGTGGCCTCCTGAAGAAGCATCTTTGGGATGTTTATGGAATTGTAAGCCATTCTGGGTCATTTGATAATGAGATGGAGGACATACAAATGTAATCCATCCATCCATCCATCCATCCATCCATCCATCCATCCATCACTCCTGGGAATAAAGATGACAGCTTCCCTAAGCTTTGCTGAGCTGAACCCCTGGCTACCTGCTCTTCTGTACCTCCTTCAGCTGCCAGAGGACTCCAGATGAAGTTAAACACGGCTCCAGACTCACACCAGGTGCAACTGAACGGCTGGCAAAGGCTGTTGTCGTCGGAGGAACGGCAGTGACTCACACCTTACCCTCCTCTGTGTAAAGTGTCAATGGTTGACCCATCGTTTTACCATCAGCTCATCGGCAGAGCTTAATGTCGGCTAGATCCCGCCAGGATTTTAACCCTGGCATCTGTTTGCAGGGCAACCCCGACTCGCCGAGTGAAAAGTGACACCTACCTGGACTGGGAGGCTCTCCTTACAGTCACTCATGCCCTTGTCACCTCACGTTTGGACTACTGCAACGCGCTCTACATGGGGCTACCCTTGAAAAGTATTCGGAGACTACAGTTGGTCCAGAATGGACCCGTGCGAGTGATAGCGGGTGCTCCTCGGTACACCCACGTTACACCTATCCTCCGCGAGCTGCATTGGTTGCCTATTGGTCTCCGGGTCCAATTCAAGATGTTGGTCATTACCTTTAAAGCCCTATATGGCTCAGGGCCAGGCTACTTGCGAGACCGCCTACTACCTCATAGTTCCCTACGTCCGGTTAGATCCCACAGGCTGGGCCTCCTTCAGGCCCCGTCGGCCAAGCAGTGACATTTGGCGGGGCCGTGGAGGAGGGCCTTCTCTGTGATGGCGCCCACGCTTTGGAATCAGCTCCCCCCAGAGATTAGGACCGCTCCCACCCTGTTGGTCTTCCGTAAGCTGCTTAAGACCTGGCTTTTCCGGCAGGCCTGGGGTTTATAAAACCTAACCCCTGGATGACTGTTCTTGTACTGTTTGTTTTGTTATGTTTTATGTGTTTTTATTGTTAGCCGCCCAGAGTCCTTCGGGAGTGGGGCGGCTTATAAATTTTAAAAATAAAATAAAAATAAATAAAATAAAATGGAATCCGTGGGGCTTCTGATTCGCACCGATTGTCTCTCCTACTCTTCTCATCCCCCGGGGATTAAACGGAAAGATCAGAAGCATCTCTGACTTATTAGACATTCTTCACATCCACGAGGACCCTCCGCCCTCGTCCCTCACATCCTTCAGGAGAAAAAGCGTTAGAACTGAGCAATTTTTGATTTAAAAGGAAGCTGCCTTGGGTGAATCTTGTCAGGTCCCTGTCGTTTTCTTGGCTGCAAAACCAACCGCTGTGCTATTATTGCGTTCTCCCACCCAGGCCATATTTTTTTTCCCCAATTTCCTAGGTGCAGCTTACATCTGGACACATTTCTGGCAGAAACCTGGTCTATTTTTGGTTTTTTTAAGTCAGCGAAGGTGAGTCAGACGTTACGACCGTGAAGCTGGCCAATTTTGGGCTTGCCTTCTGGGGGTGTTGTCATCCTTCAACATGGGAACTCGTTACATCTTAACCCTCTGCGATCTCTCGTGTTCTTCGGAGGTGTTTGTGACTTGGGTGTTTCATAATTCCCATAAAGGGGCACAAATGGAAGTGATGGCTGATACATCGCCCGGGTCCTCATCGAGACTATTCAATTCAATCAGAATACAGCTGGAAGGGACCTTGGAGGTCTTCTAGTCCAGCCCCCTGTTCAAGCAGGGGACCCTATACTATTTCAGACAAATGGCTATCCAGTCTCTTCTTAAAAACCTCCAGTGATGAAACACCCACAATTTCTGAAGGCAAGGAGTTCCACTGGTTAATTGTCCGCACTGTTAGGACATTTCTCCTTAATTCCAGGTTGCTTCTCTGTTTGGTCAGTTTCCATCCATTGTTTGTTGTCTTGACTTCTGGTGCTTTGCAAAATAAATTGACCCCCTCTTCTTTGTGGCAGCCCCTCAAATACTGAAATATTGCTATCATGTCCCCCCCCCCCGGTCCTTCTTTTCTCTAGACTGGCCATACTAAAATCCTGCAACTGTTCTTCGTATGTTTTAGTCTCCAGGCCTAAAACATAGGAAGTTGCAAAGAAAAGTTGCAAAGAAAAGAAAGACTACTGCGATGTGCACTACATGGAGCCGCCCTTGAAAAGTATCTGGAGGCTTCAACTGTTTAAAAATGCAGTTCTGTGCCAAGTCTAGATAGTAGTAGTAGTAGTAGTAATAGTAATAATAATAATAATAATAATAATAATAATAGTAGTAGTAGTAATAATAATAATAATAATAATAAACGAGAAAGAACTGGAGAAGATCACAAAATACAAAGACCTACAAATAGAAATAGAAAGACTGTGGCAAAAGCAAGCAAGGGTAGTACCAATAGTCATAGGCTCCTTGGGTGCAATCCCAAAACAACTGGAGCACCACTTGAACACCATTGGCATTGACAAATTCACCATTAGTCAATTGCAAAAGGCGGCCTTACTAGGAACTGCTTCCATCCTGAGACGATACCTGTAATACCATCAAACATCCACATCTGCCTATCCCAGGAGCTGGGTAAGGACTCGATAGGTAGACAAAATGCCAAATCCAGCCTGAACATCTGTCTGACTGTGCGATGATCCATAACAACAACAACAACAACAACAACAACAAGAGGAGGAGGAGGAAGAGGAGGAGGAGGAGGAGGAGGAGGAGGAGGAGAAGAAGAAGAAGAAGAAGAAGAAGAAGAAGAAGAAGAAGAAGAAGAAGAAGAAGAAGAAGAAGAAGAAGAAGAAGAAGAAGAAGAAGAAGAAGAAGAAGAAGAAGAAGAAACTGCTGCAAGAAGATTGCACAGACTGACTACAAACAGCGGCATGACAAAGTAGCAACAATGGTGCATTGGAAGATCTGTAAGAAATATCATTTGCCTGCAAACAAGAACTGGTGGGATCATAAAATAGAGAAAGTCATAGAAACTAATAAAGTTAAACTGCTCTGGGATTTCAAAATTCAAACAGACAAGCACCTGCAACGTAACACCCCGGACTTAACAATTGTCGATAAGAAAGACAAAAAAGTCTGGATAGTGGACGTGGCAGTGCCTGGAGACAGCAGAATAGACGAGAAAGAACTGGAGAAGATAACAAAATACAAAGACCTACAAATAGAAATAGGAAGACTGTGGCAAAAGCAAACAAGGGTAGCACCAATTGTAATAGGCGTCTTGGGTGCAATCCCAAAACAACTGGAGCACCACTTGGACACCATTGGCATTGACAAATTCGCTATTAGTCAATTGCAAAAGGCGGCCTTACTAGGAACCGCTTCCATCCTGCGACGAGATCTGTAATAACATCAAACATCCACATCTGCCTATCCCAGGTCCTTGGGAAGGACTCGAGAGGTAGACAAAAATGCCAAATCCAGTCTGAACATCTGGCTGACTGTGCAATGATCAGTAGTAGTAGTAGTAGTAGTAGTAGTAGTAGTAGTAGTAATAATAATCATCATCATCATCTCCTCCTCCTCCATATTATTATTATTATTATTGTTATTATTATTTACATTAAAGAAGTTTAGGTCTCCTCTCCTAAGGAGATCCATTTGATAGGACCAAGGAGAAGGACCTTCTCTGTGGTGGCCCCCTCCCTGTGGAACATCATCCCCGGGAAGATAAATTTGGCCCATTCTAATACCCGTTCAAAAGACACCAAAGACATGGTTTTGCCAGCAGGCCTGGGGACCCCCAGGAAGACACAGAGACCATCAAGTGACTGGCCTGATTGTTGTTGCCAGGGGTTGTGGGGCTACCTTGGGTTTTGTATTGGGGCTTTATGTCTGTAAGCCTCACGGAGTCCCCATGAGTAAGCTGGGCAGCCGTCCTCATTTTCTTAATAAATGAATCTACAGAGCTGCCATAACCAAACTTTTAGAAGTCAGCAAGTTACAGAAAAGGATGCTCATTTACCCTGACAATCCTTCTGGAAATAAACACTGGCAGAGATGCTTCTTTTTGCGGCACCAAATAAACATTTTATATGTAGTAGTAGTAGTAGTAGTAGTAGTAGTAGTAGTAGTAGTGATGATGATGATGATGATGATGATAATAATAATAATAATAATAATAATAATAATAATAATAATAAAGTTGGAAGGGACCTTGGAGGTCATCTAGTCCAACCCCCTGCCCAGGCAGGAAACCCTAGACCAGTGGTTCTTAACCTGGGAGATATTGCCCCCCAGGGGGCGATTTCATTTTTCAGGGGGGCGATGGAATGAAAAGGGGGCGATATGGGGGCGATGGAGCGAGAAGTTTTGGGGACACTTTTGAGACTTTTTCGTACAGTGAATTGCTGCATATCTGTCGTACAAAAACATCAGATCGCTCGCTATTAGTGGATTGAATTGTGTTTTCAAATGTTCCTCCCGCTAGCTTCAGTACAGAACGCCGTACATATGTGAAGACGCATTGCTTATCTTTATGCGCGTTGCGCAGCAGCCTCTACGCTTTTTATATTTCTTTTTGTGTCTTAAATTTCACTTGTAATTCAATCATTAAATGTTACTGTTTTTCTTTTCGGGCATTTTACTTTCTTGCAACTGAATTTTGTTTTCAGTGGTCATTACATTTAAGTGTCTTGAATAAATAAGATAATAATGAAATACATGTATCACGAAGTTTGGGAATAAAGTGACGGTGGCACCAAAATTTTTCAAACAGTTGAGATATGGGAAAAAGACTGGAAATAAATTATTTGCATCGATATGTCCTGATGACAATTTTAAAGAAAATAAAAAAAGTGTTAACATAAATTGAAGAATTATTTCCTATGTTGTGATTGAGAGGTTATGTTGAGGGAGGGGGGCGATGACAACTTTCTCATTGGCTCAAGGGGGCGATTCGTTCAAAAAGGTTAAGAACCACTGCCCTATACCATTTCGGACAAATGGCTGTCCAGTCTCTTCTTAAAAACTTCCCGTGTTGGAGCATTCACCGCCTCTGGAGGCAGGTTATTCCACTGGTTAATTGTATAGCCTGCCCTATGGTCCAGCATAGCATGCACCCCCAACTAAGTCCACAGCCTCAGTAGGCCACATCTGGAATGCCGCATATAGTTTTGGTCACTGCATTACAAAAAAGATGTGGAGACTCTGGAAAAAGGGCAAAGAAGAGCAACTAAGAGGATGAAAGGCCTGGAAAGTCAAAAAAAATATGAAGAACGGCTGCAGGATTTGGGTTTGGCTACTCTAGAGAAATGAAAGACTGGGGGAGACATGATAGCAGCGTTCTGGTATTTGAGAGGCTGCCATAAAGAAAGGGGGGGGGTGAGTATCAACTTATTCTCCAAAGCACCGGAAGGTAGGACAAGAAACAACGGATGGAAACTAATCAAGGGGAGAAGCAACCTGGAATTAAGGAGAAACTTATTAACAGTGAGAACAATTAACCAGTGGAACAGCTTGCCACCAGACGTTGTGGGTGCTTCATCACTAGAGATTTTTAAGACAAGACTGGATAACCACCTGTCTGAGATGGTATAGGGTCTCCTGCCTGAGCAGGGGGTTGTACTAGAAGACCTCCAAGGTCCCTTCCAGCTCTAGTCTGATTGAATACCCCTGCAAACAGGCCGTGCACAAAAATGCCATAATAGCCTGTTACAAACGTTTTAGAAAGTGCTACCCAGAAACAGCACTTAACCTTATCAAAGCCAAGGCCATCTGGCCCAGATCCCAAACAGATTCTAATCCATTAGCTGGAAGCTCCAGACTGCATTTTTCAACTGGCTGCCAGTCTAAAACACGGAAGCCATTCAAATCTTGCTTTCTTGGAATATAGAAGATGACGCTGTGTCTAAAAACCAAGTCCTGCTTGCCGCTGGAAGCAGAATAGAATAGAATAGAATAGAATAGAATAGAATAGAATAGAATAGAATAGAATAGAATAGAATAGAATAGAATAGAATAGAATTAGAATAGAATAATAGAATAGAATTAGAATTAGAATAGAACAGAATAGAATAAAATAGAAGAATAGAATAGAATAGAATAGAATTAGAATAGAATAGAATAGAATTAGAATTAGAATTAGAATTAGAATAGAATAGAATAGACCTGAAAAGTCCTAACTTCATCTCAGTTAAAAAAAAATAAACTGGCAAAATGCAAGAGAGCCAGGGAAGGCTTTTTGATACCAGGAATAACATCCACAATGTAAAAAAAAAAAAAAAAAGTTTTTCATTCATCCGAGTAGAAAGATCTCATGGCTAAATTCCATTTGTTCTAAGACAAAGGTGATTTCACTTGAAGCAGCTCATGGAAAACGCAACACGTTGCTCCCAATAACACTCAACACCAATGAGTATTTCCAGTTCAGGCAGCCGGTAGACACCGACTTGGCCACAGGCAGGCGGGCATCTGATCTGCCCTAAGCAGCAACAGGGAAACTCAATCCTTAGGAAGGAGAATGGGTCAATGTTTCTCTCTCAGCCCAGCCCCATCTGCCCCATGGAACTCCCTCCCCCTCCCCAGGGTCTGGCAGGACTCCCACCCTTTTCACCTTCCAGGGAATCCCGAAGCCCCGGTTCTTCCCCCAAGCATTGGGATAGAGGAGCTGAGAACAGGGGGAGAACGTGGGGGTGGCATCAGAAAAGGGCGATGATGGTGCCGCCAGGTTTTTCTGGGTATTTATTTACCCACCTATCATCCTTTGCACCTGAAGGATGCAGCTTTTTTTTAAAGAAGAGACTGGACAGCCGTTAGTCTGAAGTAGTATAAGATTTCCTGCCTGAGAAGGGGGTTGGACTAGATGACCTTCAAGGTCCCTTCCAGCTCTATTATTATTATGTTGCGGGTGCTCCATCACTGGAGGCTTTTAAGAAGAGACTGGACAGTCACTTGTCCGGAATAGTAGGTTTTCCTGTCTGAGCAGGGGGTTGGACTAGATGACATCCAAGGTCCCTTCCAACATCATCATCATCATCATCATTCTTATTCTTATTATTATTATTATGGATCATCGCACAGTCAGCCAGATGTTCAGACTGGATTTGGCGTTTTTGTTTACCTATCGAGTCCTTCCCAAGGACCTGGGATAGGCAGATGTGGATGTTTGATGGTATTACAGGCATCGTCGCAGGATGGAAGCTGTTCCTAGGAAGGCCGCCTTTTGCAATTGACTAATGGCGAAGTTGTCAATGCCGATGATGGTGTTCAAGTGGTGCTCCAGTTGTTTTGGGATTGCACCCAAGGCGCCTATGACCATTGCTGCCACCCTTGCTTGCCTTTGCCATAGTCTTTCTATTTCTATTTGTAGGTCTTTGTATTTTGTTATCTTCTCCAGTTCTTTCTCTTCTATTCTCCTGTCTCCAGGCACTGCCACGTCCACTATCCAGACTTTTTTGTCTTTCTTATCGACAATTGTTAAGTCTGGGGTGTTATGTTGCAAGTGCTTGTCTGTTTGAATTCTGAAGTCCCAGAGCAGTTTAATTTTATCATTTTCTATGACTTTCTCTATTTTATGATCCCACCAGTTCTTGCTTACAGGCAAATGATATTTTTATTTTTATCATTATTATTGTGGTATACATTGTTTTGTTTTTGGCTTACAAGCTACCCAGAGTTTGGGTTTTAAGATGGGCTGCTAGGCAAAGGGAATGAATGAATGAATGAATGAATGAATGCCAGCTGAGTGACTGAGCCAGTGCTTCACTCAGCCCACCTCACAGGATTGTTGTTGTGGGAAGAAGAAAAGGCAAGAGGATTAGGCGTATTCCCCATACAAAAAGGCTGGGGATAAAATTAGATATCAATATTATTTTACCACACATTTTTAGGCAGAGGAGATGCCAAATCCCGCCCCCCTGCCGGACTTCTCATTTCCCCACAACCACCCTACACGGTAGGCTCACAAAAAGGGGCCCCAGCCCACAAGCCTTCACTTCCATAGCAACAAGCAGCCTTGCCTAGCAACGGCAAGAGTCCCCCAACCAGTTTTTCATTAATTCGTTCAATTGTTCATCACACAGTCAGCCAAATGTTTGGACTGAATTTGGCATCTTTATCCATTTTTATTTTTATGAATGAATGAATGAATGAAAGCCAGCTGGCTGACTTTGCCCCAGTACGTCTCTCAGCCCAACCCACCTCACAGAGTTGTGTGTGTGTGTGTGTGTGTGTTTGTGTGTGCGTGCGTGTGTGTGTGAACAATATTATACCCCTCTGTCTTCTCATTTCCCCACAACAGCCCTACAAGATAGGCTCACACAGAAAGGCGATCAGCCTAGAGCAGGGGTAGACAACCTTGGCTCTTTTATGACTCGTGGACTTCAACTCCCAGAATTCCTCAGCCAGCATGGCTCAGCTTGGAAACCTCTCCCTTTCCCCTCAGCATGGCTGGCTCAGGAATTCTGGGAGTTGAAGTCCACCAGTCATAAAAGAGCCAAGGTTGCCTACCCATGGCCTAGAGTCACCCAACATCCTTTCATTGATTCATTCAATCATTATTATTGCTCATGGCACAGTCAGCCGAAGGTTTAGACCGGATTTGGCATTTTTATCCATTCTTATTTTTATGAATGAATGAAAGAAAGCCAGCTGGCTGGCTGATTGATTTTGGGCCAGCACTGTACTTCTCTCCACCCAGCCCACCTCACAGGGCTGTTGTTCTGGGGAAAACAGGAGGAGGAAGGAGTATTGAATATGATAGATAGATAGATAGATAGATAGATAGATAGATAGATAGATAAGTGATAAGAGATAGAGATAGATAAATGATAGATATATAGATGTAGATATGATAGATACGACAGAGATATAGATAGAATAGAGAGATATAGAGAGATGATAGATATAGAGCTAGAGCTAGATAGATATGATAGATATAATATAGATATGATAGATATAATATAGATATGATAGAGATAAAGGATAGAATAGAGAGATAGATATAGAGAGACAGACAGAGGGACAGAGATAGATATAATATAGATAGATATGATAAATATATAGGTGATAAGAAATATAGATAAATGATATAGACATGTAGATATTACATAGATATGATATATAGATAGAATAGATATGATAGATATATAGATAGATACGATAGATATGCTAGTTAGATAGTGCAGGATAGATAGGTAGATAGACAGACAGAGACAGATAGATAGATAGATGATATAGATAGATGTAAGATAGATAGATATAATATAGATAGATGATAGATAGATAGATGTAGATATAGATAGATGATAGATATAGATAGATGTAGATAGATAGATATAATATAGATAGATGTAGAAATAGATAGATAGATAAATGATAGATATAGATATAGATAGATGTAGATAAATAGATGATAGATAGATAGATAGATAGATAGATAGATAGATAGATAGATAGGTAGATAGATAGATGATAGACAGACAGACAGACAGACAGACAGACAAAGCGGGATATAAATGTTAAAAAATACAAAAGCAGTTCCGGGCCCAGGAAAGCCAGAGAAGGAATGGGGGGGGGGAGGAGGGAGAATCAAGGTAAGGACGAAGGGCGAAGCGCCGCGCCTTCTTAGCCGCCAAGACCTCCTCCGAGGCCCGCCAGGCGACGCCCCCCCCTCCCCGGCAACGGCTTACCTCGCGGACGGCTGCCCCTCCGGCCATGACCGCCGCCGCAGCAACAGCGACCGGCCCCGTCGCCGCCTCAGCCGCCTGCGGGATTGGCGAAGGAGGGGGGGGGGTCTCAAGCGGTGGGCCCGGCCTGGAAGGGAAGCCTGGGCTGCCGCGGTGCCCGATGGGGCGGGTAGTCCTCCCGTGCTGGGCCTGGGAGGGGCCGTCGGATGCGCCCCCCGGGGGAGACGGGCCTTCCCCGGCCTCGGATCCGGCGTGAGGCGGCGCGGTTGCCGCTGAGGCCGCCGCACACTTCCTTGGCAACGCGGCCGCCCGCCCACAAGCCCTCACTTCCGTAGCGACCAGCGGCCTTGCCTAGCAACGGGCGCCGCCCGGCCACGCCCCTGCGCTCTCCAGGGCGACGGGGAGGCGAGGCCAACATCCGGGCAACTTCCCACCTCCCGAAGGCCGCGTGAGGTGCGCCGGGCTCGCCTCAGAGGAGGCCGCGGTTCCCCTCTCAGTGGCCCGGACGTGGCTGGCACTGAGAAGCCGGGGCTCGGCGCGGCCTAGTTCCGATTGGACCCCGGCAGGCCTTTAAGAAGAGACGGGACAGCCACTTGTCGGAAATGGTGTAGGCCAGGGGGAGGCAACCTTGGCTCTTTTATGACTCGTGGACTTCAACTCCCAGAATTCCTGAACTGGCCGTGCTGACTCAGGAATTCTGGGAGTTGAAGTCCACGAGTCATAAAAGAGCCCAGGTTGCCTACCCCTGGCCTAACTGAATCCATTCCCCTTGCTCCTCTCATCCTCTTCTCTTTTCTTCCATTTTCCCCAACATTATGGACTCCTCAAATGATCCCGGTCTTTAGACTGATGGACTGATGGTCTTACTAAGGATTTGTAAAGTACCGCTTTACAATTAGAATCCTGCATCCGGTTCTGATCACCACAATAGAAAAAAGATGCTGAGACTCTAGAAAGAGTGCAGACAAGAGCGACAAAGATGATTAGGGGACTGGAGGCTAAAACATAACAAGGAACAGTTGCTGGAATTGGGTATGTCTAGTTTAATGAAGAGAAGGACGGGGGACAGGACAGCAGTCTTCCAGTATCTCAGGGGCTGCCCCAAAGAAGAGGGAGTCAAGCGCTTCTCCAAAGCGCCTGAAGGCAGGACAAGAAGCAACGGGTGGAAACTAACCAAGGAGAGAAGCACCTGGAACTAAGGAGAAACTTCCTGACAGTGAGAACAATTAACCAGTGGAACAACCTGCCTCCAGAAGCTGTGAATTCTCCAACACTGGACATTTTTAAGAAGAGACTGGACAGCCATTTGTCCGAAAGGGTATAGGGTTTCCTGCGTGAGCAGGGGGTTGGGCTAGATGACCTCCAAGGCCCTTTCCAGCTCCATTCTGATTCCTCACCTGCGTTGCCCCTTTTGGGGGCTGTTCCAGTGTTTGCAAAAAGATATTTACCTGAAAGGCTGAATTATTAGTATTAGTATAGAATATAGATCAGTGGTTCTCAACCTTTATAATGCCGCGACCCCATAATATAGTTGCCCATGTTGTGGTGACCCCCAGCCACTTATACATCACTGGGTGCCATTGGCGTGGCCAAAGAAAAGGGGAAAAAAATGGCGGACAGCCTTGTTTGGCGACCCCCATGAAATGGTCATTCGACCCCAAATGGGGTCCCGACCCACAGGTTGAGAACCACTGATATAGATAGTCCTCCTCAACTTACAACCATTTGTAATGCTGGCTGTGGAATTCTGGGAGTTGAAGTCCACGTGCCTTAAAATTGTCAAGGTTGAGAAACACTGTGTTAGGAGATGGCTGAATTTTGGCCAGCTTTCTTTTGCAAAATGGCCGGGGAAGTCTGCCCTTGGAATTGTACACAGGAAGATCTCCACTTAACAACAGTTCATTTAGTGACCCTTCAAACGTACAGCTGCCCTGAAAAAGTGACTTACAACCGTTTTTCATACTTATGACCATTGCAGCGTCCCCATGGTCACATGATTTACATTCAGACGCTTGGCAACTGACTCGTATTTATGACGGTTGCAGTGCCCTGGGTTCATGTGATTCCCTTTTACGACCATCTGACAAGCCAAGTCAATGGGGAAGCCTATTTTGCTTAACGACCGTGTTAACTTAATATCGGCCGGGATTCACTGAACTATGGCAATGGGGATAAAATGGGGTGAAACCGTGTGGGAACAATCCAGAGAAAGAAATATTTTTGGGAATATTAAAAAGGCAGAATATATTTCCCCAAAGGAATAATGGAGAAGATCTTTAAAAAGGCAAAAACTACTCCACAAACACCCCCTAACCCAGTGATGGCGAACCTTTGAGAGACCGAGTGCCCAAACTACAACCCAAAACCCACTTATGTATCGTCGGGTACCGGGTGGGCGTGGCCCATTGGGTGGGCAGGGCCCATTGGGTAGGCGTGGTTGCGGTGGTAACTGCCGACTGGATGGGACTAAAAAGTTCAATCAATCAATTCCAACTTTGCAAGATCTTTTTTTTTCCTCCGAGAAGTTGAAATTGACTGATTGATTGAACCAGTGTTTTTTTTTTTGCACACGGCGGCGGAGGCTTAAAGCAAAAAGGTTTTATAAAACCCAGCTGGGGCGACGGTGTGTGTGCCCACAGAGAGGGCTCTGAGTGCCGCCTCTGGCACCCGTGCCATGGGTTCGCCAACACTGCCCTAACCAGACAACTCAGCAGAAACCAGCTTTTAGAAATGCAGATGTAATAATCCATTCAAGAAGTTTGGAGCCCTCCAGCTAGAAGCTTAGGAAGACAAAGACCCTTAAAATCTACATACCCCACCCAAACTCTAAGACAGGACATAATAGGACCAACCCACAGATGCCAAAGGGGCACACTCAGACTCAGGTCAAAGTACATGACCCAGGAAATACAAAGCCTCAAACTGGAACAGGAAACAACTCCAAACAAAAGCCCAAGAAGGTATAAAAACCCATCACTCCCTATTACATGTGGTCACTCTTTTTTTCAGAGCCATCTTTCTGTCTGGCTCTTCAATAAATTACAACCTTCTTTCTAAAGCAGTCTCCATGTTGTTTATTCCCGGCTTGGATTGGACCCTGATGAAGATTTTTCTTTCAACAGTATCTATGATGGAGCTCACTTTGTCCCAGAGTAAGTTGTAACAGTTGCAATTAAAAAAAAAAGCAGAAAATGGACAATGTGATCCTTTCTGGAGGAAGATGAAAAGGGTCCAAAGGTCCATCTCCAGACATTAGCAGGAGATGTACTGTTCTTGTTCTCCCACCTAGCAATCAACTGTACCTACCTCCATTGAGATAGCTCCCACCCCTCTTCCTCAAGGCTTAATAAGGTGCCTCCCCAGCTAGATATCCTACAAAGCCCAAGCAGAAACCCAGACAGGTAATGGCTTAATTTTTTTCATTCAGGGCTCCAAAATCATCTCTCTGGATAATTCTGGAGGTGAGCTATGAGGGGTAATTCTACAGGTGAGGTGAACCATGAGAGGTAACTACAGATGAGGAGGTGAACTATGAGAAGTAACTACAGGTGAGGAAGTGAACTATGAGGGGTAACTACAGGTGAGGTGAACTATGAGAGGTAACTACAGATGAGGAAGTGAACTATGAGGGGTAACTACAGGTGAGGTGAACTATGAGAGGTAACTACAGGTGAGGAGATGAACTATGGGGTAACTACAGGTGAGGTGAGCTATGAAGAGCCTACAGGTGAGGTGAACTATGAGGTAACTCTACAGGTGAGATGAACTATGAAAGATAACTACAGGTGAGGAGATGAACTATGAGGGGTAACTACAGGTGAAGTAACCTATGTGGTAACTACAGGTGAGGTGAACTATGAGGGGTTACTAAGGTGAGGTGAGCTATGAAGAGACTACAGGTGTGAACTATGAGAGGTAACTACAGGTGAGGTGAACTATGAGGTAATTACAGGTGAGGTGAACTATGGGGTAACCAGGTGAGGTGAACTATGAGGGGTAAGTACAGGTGAGGTGAGCTATGAAGTAACTACAGGTGAGGTGAACTATGAGGTAACTACAGGTGAGGAGGTGAACTATGAGGGGTAACTCTACTAAGAGGCTCTCAAAAGTGGTCCTCTTTTAGTCTTGAAATTGGTCAAAAGAATCCATCTCATCCTGTTTAAGCACTGGATTATTTTTATTCTTTGCACTGTGGGTTGTGAGGAACTGGCAGATCTGGTTCAGACAGCGCGTAAGCCGTTCTAGAGGTTGAGCGTTTATTTAATCTTTTGACTGTAAAGACACAAGAATGCACACTGGTGGGTGAAAGGAACTCTTAACAGTGTGGTTAACGTATGAGTCCTGTTCGGTTCCAGTTAAATGAATGGGATTTCCAGCTAAATCCTGGTTCTCCTGGAACATTTGGTGGCCTCCAAAACCATCACCTTCCATATTTTTCTGGTTGGTGGAAATTGGCGACATTGTTTTATGGCGGTTCTCCTCTTTTCTCTGGTTTGGGGGTAGGAATAGATCTACATAATGTGAGATTACTCAGGATTCTACTTACTAGGTCTCGCCATCCCATGGAATGGAATGGAGTAGATTTTTTTGCTGGCGCAGTGTTCTTGGCCAAGGAAGCTCTTAGTGTACCTACGACAACAAAGCCATAGGTCATATATTATAGATCATAGTTACAATCATTTTTTTAGTGTTTTATTGATTTTCTAATTTGTACATTTAAATATTTAAAAAGCAACGTGGCGGCTGGGTTAATCGAAAATTCAATGACATACTAACATCTTTAGGGCAAGTCTCAAACTACCCCATTAAATATTTCCTCTCTTTTCTCCTTAGCATTTACTGTCTCATGTTTAAACTAATACAATTCTTATTATATCAGTTAAATAAAAATACGTTTATCAATACTTTTTAGCTTATACATATGCTGGTTATTTTAACGGTCTTTATAGACGATCAATGTCCTAATTAGTTTTTCCCAATGTTTACTTTCCCATTAATATTTAAATTTAACATTTAATATTCATAATTTCCAACTTTTAATTGACCAAACTTCCCTTTATCCCAATTCATCACAAAGTCAGAATTCACATCTTGTCTGTTTGAATATATTCTATTTCTCACCATCTTACATCACCTAATTAATAATATAGTGTAACATTCTTATTTTCTATTAAGTTTAGTTATTTTTAATAATCAAATCTGTAAAGCCACTCAGTTCACCAATCCAGGCAGTCCTCGACTTAACAAGTTCGCTTAGTGACTGTTCAAAGTTACAACGGAATTGAAAAAAGTGACTTAGGACCGTTTTCCATACTTACGACCAGTTGCAGCATCCTCATGGTCACCTGACTGAGGACAGCTGATTCACATTTACGACGGTTGCATTGTCCCGGGGTCATGGGAATAACTTTTGAGAGCTTCTGACGAAGCAAAGTCAGCTATTTTCCAAAGCCCCTGAAGGCAGGACAAGAAGCAACGGATGAAAACTAATCAAGGAGAGAAGCAACCTAGAACTAAGGAGAAACTTCCTGACAGTGAGAACAATTAACCAGTGGAACAACCTGCCTCCAGAAGCGGTGAATGCTCCAACACTGGAAGTTTTTAAGAAGAGACTGGACAGCCATTTGTCCAAAATGGTGTAGGCCAGTGACGGCGAACCTTTTAGAGACCGAGTGCCCAAACTGCAACCCAATACCCACTTATGCATCGTCGGGTGCCGGGTGGATGTGGCCCATTGGCTGGGTATGGCCAATTGGATAGGTGTGGCTGTGGTGGTAAAGGCAGACTGGGTGGGACTAAAAAGTTCAATCAATCAATTCCAACTTTGCAAGATCTTTTTTTTTCCCCGCGAGAAGTTGAAATTGACTGATTGATTGAACCTTTTTTTTTTTTGCACACAGCGGCAGAGGCCTAAAGCAAAAAGGTTTTATAAAACCCAGCTGAATGCCTAGGACTGGGGCGACAGCGCGCATGCCCATAGAGAGGGCTCTGAGTGCTGCCTCTGGCACCTGTGCCATAGGTTCGCCACCACTGGTGTAGGGTTTCCTGCCTGAGCAGGGGGTTGGACTAGATGACCTTCAAGGTCCCTTCCAACTTTATTATTATTATTATTATTATTATTACTAACTTAAAAGTGGCAATGATTCACTTAATAATCGTGGCGAGGAAAGTCGTAAAGTGGGACAAAGCTCACTTAACAAACGTTTCACTCAGCAACGTAAATTTTGGGCTCAGCTGTGGTCGTATGTTGAGGACTAGCGGTGGTGGCACTCTGGGTCACGACCACTTGAACCCAGCACTCCTAGATCTGTGTTCTCTTCTTACTGCAGGGAATCTTGGGGACTTGAAGATGCCAATCTGGATTCTTTTCCTACCGATTTTCACCTCTCATCTTGTATATCTCAGCCGTCGAAAAAAATTCTTTGTAACCCTGAAGCCCAAAATAAACCAGAAAGAGCTGGAATACGGTGAGTATCTCCTTGAAGTCCTCAGAGACGGAGGCTTAAGCATTTAGACTTCAGTCAGAAAGGAGTGTCTGTCTGCAGGATGGACAAGGACATCCTACGACAGGTGACCTCATCAGCCAGTTATGCCTTTATGACAGCGGTTCTCAACCTTTTTAATGCCGCGACCCCCAACCGGTCGTAAGTCGAGGACTACTCAACCGATCGTAAGTCGAGGACTACTCAACTAGTGCAGCCCCGTTTGCAGAATGGGACTTTTGGCGGGCTCAGCAGGGCAGAGACAGCCTGGACAATTCCTATTGGCTTTTGAAAGCCAATAGAATTAGACTCTATTGAAGAGAGTCTATTCTATTGGCTTTCGAAAGCCAATAGAATAAAAGGGAGTAGCACAGCTAAGGAAAAGGGGGGAAAAAATGGCGGACTGCGTTGTTTGGCGACCCCCGTGAAATGGTCGTTCGACCCCAAATGGGGTCCTGACCCACAGGTTGAGAACCGCTGCTTTATGAAATTGGCATAATGGTCCGTCCATTCCGATTCTAGCTACAATCATGTGAACTGTTAGTACCACTTTGTAGATAAGATAAGATGATAAGATAAGATAAGATAAGATAAGATAAGAGAAGATAAGAGAAGAGAAGAGAAGAGAAGAGAAGAAGATAAGATAAGATAAGAGATAAGATAACCTTTATTGTCATTTTTTTACTGTGGGCACAACAGTACACATCAAAAATGGAATTGAGTTGCCCACTCTCAAAGTGAAACACATACATGACGCACACCTAAACATACTATGAACAACACATGTATAGACCCACATCCCTACATATACGTAGCAAATGAATATTAAATACTGTGCATCTTGAATATATAACGGAAGGAGGAAGCTTGAGAGTTCACAGAGTTTATGCTGTATGGAATGAAACTATGGCTGAATCCGGATGTTCTGCTGCGGATACCACGAAGCCCCCTCCTCCCGGAAGAGAACAAGGAAAACAGGTTGTGGAGAGGCTGTGTAGTGTCCCAGATAATGTTATGGACCCTACTCAAGCAACGCTTCTGTGCTATGTCCTGGATGGGAGGGAGGGAATTGCCAATCATCTTTTCCGCCGTCCTCACCACTCTCTGCACCGCCTTTCTGTCTGAAGCAGGGATGCTTCCAAACCAGACTGTGATGCCGTATGACAGGATGCTTTCAGTCGTCCCCCTATAGAAAGTGGTCAGGACAGTGGAAGGAAGATGTGCTTTTCTCATGCGATGCAGAAAATGCAGGTGCTGCTTGTAAAGCCTTAGTAAGGCCACACCTGGAATACAGCATCCAGGTGCTGCACACAGGGTCGGGGAAACCAACCCACAACCCACAAAAGCGAACCTTCACCCTCATTATGGGAGTTGATGTCCATAATGATGAAGGTTTGACGCTGATAACCGGGCACCCGGGGTTGAAGAAAGTTACCTAATGGGGATAGAACGGACAGGTGAACGGGATTAAAAGCCCATCATGCTTGCTGTTTTCTTTCGAACCTGGCCCCCAGCAGACCCTTCCCACTGACCTTGCTAAGTCTTTGCAGCGAAGAACGTGGCGATAGAGATGCTTCTGTTACAACTGAGAAAGGAACGCATCCAAGATCAAAGCAGCAGCTACAACGTGCCACCACCGCTGGGGGAAGCTATAGAAGGAATGGATCGGCTTGGGGACCCAGTGAAAAGAGGACTTCTCCTGGATTTGCTACGCAAACAGAAAGGCTCTAAGTCCAGCCCCACCCTCCCCTTTGAAGTCCATTAGTCCTCATCTAGCTCCAAAACTGTACTAACCATGATTAATCGACTGGGTTACTGCACACTGGACAGACTAATGAATCAGCTTAATTGGAACTTACACGGGTGGTCTTGCCTCTTTTCTCCTAAGCCAGTGGTGGCGAATCTTTTAGAGACCGAGTGCCCAAAATGCAACCCAAAGCCCACTTATTTATTGCTGGGTGCCAGGTGGGCGTGGTCCACTGGGGGTGGGCATGGCTGTGGTGGTCATGGCAGACTAGGTGGGTGTGGCCAAGGTGGGCATGGCCACCTCAATGTTGCTCGTGGGGAGGGATGCCCTGTGTGGGCTGGGCAGGGTTGGGGGAGATCCGGAGGAGTCTCTGGCAGGTGGGAGGGTGGGCAGGAGACTCGTCCTGCGGGGTAAGGCAAGGCAAGGCAAGACAGGGCGGGAGTGCCATTGTCACAGGGCAAGGCGAAGCAGGGGCCGGGGTGTTGCTTCCTGACACCATCAGCCCCCGCACACAGAGGCCAGCGAGCACATGGGGGCCGACAGTTGTCTGTCAGCAGCCACAGCCTGCCAGCCCCTCGACTGGCGCACTCTGGGGCTCCGCAGCCCACCACCAGCAGTTCAGAGAAGCCGCCTCTAAGCTGGACAGATAGCTGACAGCTGAGGAGGCGATGCAGTGGGTTGTGCCCGGGAAAAGGAGAGCATGCAAGGCCAGGAGGGATGGGATGGGGGGAGGGAAACCAGCCGTGCTGGGATGCATCTGGCCACGTGGGACCTCGGCCAGTTAGCGGGTGGCTGGTTGAAGAGGGACGGTTGCCATCTCCGAGGCATGGCACGCGTGCCCACAGAGACGGCTCTGAGTGCCGCCTCTGGCACGCGTGCCATAGGTTCGCCACCGCTGTCCTAAGCTGCAGACTTTTTCCTAGCTTCATCTTCCTTTCCGAGGTAGACTTGGAATGCCATTCCATCTCTGGTGGAGACATAAAGTGGAAATTATGGCTTGGCAGACGAGGGCAAGGAGGTCATCAAAAAGAAGGCCTCTAGAAGTTGCGGGTGCTCCATCACTGGAGGTTTTTAAGAAGAGACTGGACAGCCTTTTGTCTCAAATGGTATAGGGTCTCCTGCTTGAGCAGGGGGTTGGGCTAGATGACCTCCCAAGGTCCCTTCCAACTGTTATTTTGTTCTGTCCTGTTCTCCAAAACACCTGAGGGCAGGGCAAGAAGTCATGGGTGGAAAGTCGTTAATGAGAGATCCACTATGGAAATAAGAAGGAATTTGATTATTAATCAGTAGAATGACTTGCCTCCAGAAGTTGTGGGAGCTCCAATGCTGGAGGTTTTTAAGAAGAGACTGGACAACTATTTGTCTGAAATGATATAGGGCAGGAGTAGGCAACCTTGGCCCTTTTATGACTCATGGACTTCAACTCCCAGAATTCCTGAGCCAGCATGGGGGAACTATGGCCCCCTCATGACTCGTGGACATCAACTCCCAGAATTCCTGAGTCAGCATGGGGGAACTATGGCCCCCTCATGACTCGTGGACATCAACTCCCAGAATTCCTGAGCCAGCATGGGGGAACTATGGCCCCCTCATGACTGGTGGACTTCAACTCCCAGAATTCCTGAGCCAGCATGAAGGAAACTTTGGCCCATGAAATGACCTCCAGGAAGATCTCTGCCCAGCCTGGTCCTTTAGATCTTCCAGTGGTGTCTCCATCACCACCATAACTGGGTCCTTCCACCTCACTGCTGGTCATCCTCTTCCCTTTTCTTGCATCTTTCCATATGTTTTATAGCCTTCTCCAGAGAGATGGGTCTTCATATTGATTATTTTCTGCCACTGACTCTTAGCATAGATAGATTTTTCTTCAAGACAACCTGTCAACAACCTGGTCCTTTAGGTCTTCCAAGAGGGCCACTATAACTGAGTTCTTCTACCTTGGTCAGCCTCTTCTTTTTCTCTTCCCTTCTACCTTTCCCAACATTATGGACATCTTGGTCTTGACATTGCTATCAAGTCCCTCTTCACGCTTAGCAACCATATGGGTTGAGTTCTAGGATGATCTGTGCCCATCCTGGTCCTTCAGGTGTCCCAATGATGTATATAGTATCATCCTTGATGATGTCCCATCAACTGTGAAGTCATCGTTGACTCTTGACCACACAGATTTTCTTCATGATGGTCTGTCCCCAACCTGGTCCTTCGGGTCTTCCGGTGACCTCCACCTTGGTAATCTTGTTCTTCTCTTTCCTTCCACCTTTCTCAACATTACGGACTTCGAAAAGGAGGTGAGTCTTCACATTGGTTGGTTGACTGATTGACGTGCCATGAAGCCAATGTCAGTTCTTAGCAACTACATAGATCTTCCGAGAGAACTTTGGTCTTGTCTTAGAAACCGATGACTAATACTGATGATGTTACTCAGTTTGGCTCATGAAACGTCTGCAAGAAAACAACCAAGCTCAGAGAGCACCAAGGACCCCACAGTTCTCCTCCTCCTCTCCACAAACCCCATTCTCTTCTACCATTGATGATAGTTGGGTAATGAAACATCTGCAAGAAAACAACCACGCTCAGAGACCACTAAAGACCCCACAGTTTTCCTCCTCCTCCTCCTCCACTTTGTAAACCCCATTCCCTTCTAGCTGTGGTTCCCTAGTTGAGTCATGAAAGGTCTGCAAGAAAACAACTAAACTCAGAGAACACCAAGGACCCCACAATTCAACCCTGAACTATAGATATACTCCTTTATTGGTACAGAGATGTTCTACTTGATAATCTGCCCCTAAATTGTTCCTCCAGGTCCTCCAAGAGTGCCTTCACCAGCACCGAGTCCAGCCATCTTGTGTTTGGCCATCCTTTTCTCTTCCACTTTTCCCAACATTATGGACTTCTGAAACGATTCTTCATATGATCTTTCTTCAGCTCAGTGTCAACTCTTAACGACCACCTAGAATGGCTTTCTCTACAATGACCTGTCCACAACTGGGTCCTATCAGGTCTTCCAACAGTGTCCCCATCACCTCTGTAAGCGACAAAGAACGGTTGCTGGAATTGGGTATGTCTAGTTCACAGGTCGGCAACCTGCGGCTCCGGATCCACATGCGGCTCTTTGAGCCTTCCCCTGTGGCTCCCAGCCTCCTCTGCCTTTGCAGAGAGAGACAGAGACAGAGAGAGGCAATTGCGCTTCCCTGCTTCTCTCTCTCTCTCCCCCCCCCCTCTCTCTGTGTTTGTGTTTTTTTGTGTGTGTGTGTGCATGTGTATGTGTAAAAGAGAGTGCACTCACAGTGTTCTCCGAGGAGCTGAAAAGCTTACTGGGCGGAGCTCCTTCCTTTGCTGCATCTCTGAAGGAAGCAGGAAGCAGGAATGGCAGGAGAGAGCTAGCTAGCCCAGCTAGGCTGACTCAGGAACTCTGGGAGTTGAAGTCCATGAGTCATAAAAGAGACGAGGTTGCCTACCCCTGAGCTTGTTGGAGAACAGCTTGAAGCTTGCCAGGTGAGCAGCAGATAGGAGAGGGGGGGAGAAAAAGAGAGAGAAAGAAAGAGAGGGAGGGAGGGAGAGAGAGAGAGGAAAGATAGAGAGAGAAAGAAAGAGTGGGGGAAGAGGAGTGGCAGACCAAGGGCAGATAGAGAGGGAGGGAGAGAGAGAGACCCTTTTGACATCTAAAATGAAGATAACACTGCATATATCCTTTTTTTACCCGTGTGTGTGTATGTGTGTGTGTGTGTATATGTATGTGTGTGTATATGTATGTGTGTATGTATATATATATATACACACACACACACAAACACACACACACACACACCTATAATAAAGGTAAAAAAGGATGTATGCAGTGTTATCTTCATTTTACATATCAAAAGGGTTTTGCGGCTCCTGGTGTTTTGGTTTTGGTGGGAAAGGGTCCAAGTGGCATTTTGAGTGTTTTGGGTTGCCTACCCCTGGTCTAGTTTAATGAAAAGTAGGACTAGGGGGGGACATGATAACAATATCTGAGGAGTTGCCCCAAAGAAGAGGAGGTCAACCTCTTCTCCAAAGCACCAGAAGGCAGGACGAGAAGCGACGGATGGAAACTCACCAAGGAGAGAAGCAACCTGGAATTAAGGAGAAACTGCCTGACAGTGAGGACAATTAACCAGTGGAACAGCTTTGCCTCCAGAAGTTGTGGGTGCTCCAACAGTGGAGATTTTTAAGAAGAGACTGGACAGCCACTTGTCCAGAGTGGTATAGGCTATATCTCCTACCTGAGCAGGGGGTTGGGCTAGAAGACCTCCAAGATCCCTTCCAGCTCTTTTCCTGTTATTCTTTCTTCCCCAGCATCAAAACTTTCTCCACAGAGCTGAACCTTCCCATCATGCCTTTGAATTAGGATAGGATAGAAATAGAATAATTAGAATAATTTATGCCTCAAATGAGAACTCTGGGTTGGTTGGTTTCATGGTCCATTTATGTTTTTAGTTGTCCACGGTCTTCTCCAAGATACAGGTAACCCTTGACATACAACAGTTTATTTAGTGACCGTTCAAAGTTACGTCGCTGAAAAGTGACTTATGACCATCTGTCATTCCCTCATGGTCACATGATCAAAAGCCAGATGTTTGGCAGCTGGCTCATATTTAGGACAGTTGGAGTGTCCCAGGTTATGTGATCACTTTTTGCCACCTTCTGACAAGTGAAGTTAATGAGGAAACCATTAACAACTGTGGCAAGAAAAGTCACAAAATGGGGCAAAACTCACTTCGCAGCCGTCTCGCTTAGCAACAGAAATTTTGGGCTCAATTGCAGGACTGTCTGTATCCAGAACTCTGAAAAAAAATGGGTTGATTTATTCAGCAAAAATAAGGAGAGGTTTTTTTTTTGTTTTGTTTTTAGAAAAAATGATTTTATTTCACTTTTAGGCTGTGATTTCTGTAAAAATACAATACAAAACCGTTCCAAAATACCTCGCTTTTATTCTGAACCATTTTTAAAAATATATATATATAAATGTGTTTGGCAGCCCACTCCTCGTTAGAGGCTTCAATACTAATTAGTTCTGAAAATAACAAAATCACGTTACAGATTCCAACAAATTCAGGTTTAGTCTCCCTAGTCCAGGGGTAGGCAACCTTGGTTCTTTTATGACTCATGGACTTCAACTCCCAGAATTCCTGAGCCAGCATGGGGGAACTATGGCCCCCCTCATGACTCGTGGACTTCAACTCCCAGAATTCCTTAGCCAGCATGGGGGAACTATGGCCCCCTCATGACTTGAGGACTTCAACTCCCAGAATTCCTGAGCCACCATGGGGGAACTATGGCCCCCTCATAACTCATGGACTTCAACTCCCAGAATTCCTGAGCCAGCATGGGGGAACTATGGCCCCCTCATGACTGGTGGACTTCAACTCCCAGAATTCCTGAGCCAGCATGGGAAAACTATGGCCCCCTCATGACTTGAGGACTTCAACTCCCAGAATTCCTCAGCCAGCCTGGCTCAGCTTGGAAACTTCTCCCTTTCCCCTCAGCATGGCTGGCTCAGGAATTCTGGGAGTTGAAGTCCACATAAAAGAGCCAAGGTTGCCTACCCCTGCCCTAGGTCCATTGTTTCTCCACCTCAGCAACTTTAAGACGTGTGGAGTCCAACTCCCAGAATTCCTGAGCCAGCCATGCTGAGGGGAAAGGGAGAGGTTTCCAAGCTGAGCCAGGCTGGCTCAGGAATTCTGGAAGTTGAAGTCCACGAGTCATAAAAGAGCCGAGGTTGCCTACCCCTGCCCTAGTCCAACTAAGAGGACGTGGAGATTAAACCTGTTTTGGAAAGTGTTAACCACTTACAAGGATAATTACATTGTCTCCTATTTGCCACTTTCGAGATCCAGAACATTTTTTATGATTGATTGGTTGTGCCGTCTTAGAGAGATTTATTCTGACTGAGGTAAGAAGGCTGTGAAAAGCGGAAACTCGACTGGTAGATTCAGAGGATTCCTTGATTCAACCATTACAGGGGGGAGAAAAAAAAAAGGGATTTTCCCGAGACGTCGCTCTGTTCTTCCAGCTCAAGACTGTAAAAGAACACACAGGGACGAATTCCGCAGAACCGACCAGCTGCAGCCTGGCTTCCGAGGGGGCTTTTTGTGTGAAGCCCGAGTTGTGGGTCCCGAGATGCAACGCGCAGTGTCCTCCGTGGGTTATAACTCATCCCTAAGGTGAGGGGGGTGGTCCATGCCAAAAAAGGAAGACGGCCTCCCGTGCGCGTCCCTCTCCCGCTTCACAAAGGCGGTGAAAGAGGAGACGCAGTTGCCGATGAAATGGTCAGACTGGCCGAGGATGTACAGGTCTAACTGGGCCACTTCGGGTTGCAAATGGACCACTTTGATCTGCAAAGGAGAGAACAGAAGGCAGAAGGCATCACTTTTCAATGTCATTTATTTACATCCCTCCTCCATCATTTTTATAAATAACTCAGTGGTCAATTTACTCCTTCCTCCTATTTTCCCCACAGGAATAATCCTGCGAGGTGGGTTGGGCTCAGGGAGATTGACTGGCACAAAGTCACCCAGCTGGGCTTTCGTGCCTAAGGCAGGACTGGAACTCGCTGTCTCCTGGTGATTGGCCCAAAGTTATCCAGTTGGCTTTTGTGCCAGAGTTGGAACTAGAACTCACCATCTCCTGGTGACTGGCCCAAAGTTACAGGACTTCCTATATCTCACTGTCAACACTGGCACGCATAAGCAGAATAGAATAGAACAGAACAGAACAGAATAAATACAGAATAGAATAGAATAGAATAGAATAGAATAGAATAGAATAGAATAGAATAGAATAGAATAGAATAGAATAGAATAGAATAGAGCAGTGGTTCTCAACCTTTTTAATGCTGCGACCCCCAACCGGTCAAAAGTCGAGGACTACTCAACCGGTCGTAAGTCGAGGACTATTAAACTGGTGCAGCACCGTTTGCAGAATGGGACTTTTGGCGGGCTCAGCAGGGCAGAGACAACCTGGACAATTCCTATTGGCTTTTGAAAGCCAATAGAATTAGGCTCTATTCAAGAGAGTCTATTCTATTGGCTTTCTAAAGCCAATAGAATAAAAGGGAGTAGCACAGCTAAGGAAAAGGGGGAAAAAAATGGCGGACTGCATTGTTTGGCGACCACCGTGAAATGGTCGTTCGACCCCAAATGGGGTCCCGACCCACAGGTTGAGAACCGCTGGAATAGAATAAGGGACAGACTAGACTAGACTAGACTAGAATAAGGAATAGAATAGAATAGAATAGAATAGAATAGAATAGAATAGAATAGAATAGAATAGAATAGAATAAGGGACAGAATAGAATAGAACAGAATACAATAGGGGATAGGATAGGACAGAATAGTGCAGTGATGGCGAACCTTTTAGAGACCGAGCGCCCAAACTGCAACCCAAAACCCACTTATGCATCGTCGGGTGCCGGGTGGGTGTGGCCCATTGGGTGGGTGTGGCCAATTGGATAGGTGTGGCCCATTGGGTGGGCATGGCTGCAGTTGTAAAGGCAGACTGGGTGGGACTAAAAAGTTCAATCAATCAATTCCAACTTTGCAAGATCTTTTTTTTCCCCCCGCGAGAAGTTGAAATTGACTGACTGGACCTTTTTTTTTTTTTTTTTGCACACGGCGGCGGAGTCCTAAAGCGAAAAGATTTTATAAAACCCAGCTGAAGGCCTAGGACTGGGGTGACGGGGTGCGTGCCCATAGAGAGGGCTCTGAGTGCCGCCTCTGGCACCCGTGCCATAGGTTCGCCACCACTGGAATAGGGGATAGGACAGGGGATAGGATAGAATACAGAATAATGTAGAGTAGAGTCGAATAGAATAGACAGATTGTAGAATAGAATAGAAATACAGAATAGGATAGGATAGGGACCTGGGAGGTCTTCTAGTCCAGCTCCCTGCTCAAACAGGAGAAGCAGAACATCTGAAGCAGAATATCCAGATTCAGTCTGTTTTGTGCCATACAGCAGAGGTCCCCAAGCGTTGGGCACCAGGGACCGCTTCTGTGGAGAGAGGTTTTTCCACGGACCGGAGAGTGCGTGATTTTGTGGGCTGCCTGCAACCCACGGATGGGGCTTTGCTTGTTTGTGCAGACCAACTGCTAGCATGCCATGGCCCAGTGTCGGTCCACGGAGCAGGGGTTGGGGACCCCTGCCATACAGTATCAACCTTGTGAACTCTCAAGCTTCCTCCTTCCGTTATGTATTCAAGATGGACAGTGATTTATTAATTTATACGTATTTATATCTAAGGGTGTAGGCCAGGGGAAGGCAACCTTGGCTCTTTTATGACTCATGGACTTCAACTCCCAGAATTCCTGAGCCAGCATGGGGGAACTATGGCCCCCTCATGACTTGTGGACTTCAACTCCCAGAATTCCTGAGCCGGCATGGGGGAACTATGGCCCCCTCATGACTCATGGACTTCAACTCCCAGAATTCCTGAGCCGGCATGGGGGAACTATGGCCCCCTCATGACTCGTGGACTTCAACTCCCAGAATTCCTCAGCCAGCATGGGGGAATTATGGCCCCTTCATGGCTTGTGGACTTCAACTCCCAGAATTCCTGAGCCGGCATGGGGGAACTATGGCCCCCTCATGACCGGTGGACTTCAACTCCCAGAATTCTTGAGCCAGCATGGCTCAGCTTGGAAACCTCTCCCTTTCTCCTCAGCATGGCTGGCTCAGGAATTCTGGGAGTTGAAGTCTATGAGTCATAAAAGAGCCAAGGTTGCCTGCCCCTGGTGTAGGCGTACACATATGCATGTCTATAGCATTTCTGTATGTGTGTTATGTACGTGTACACTTCTAAGCAGACAACAGAATCTCATTTTTAATGCGTGCCAGGGTGTCCACATAAAACAATGACCATACAGGTTATCTTATAATAATCTTATTATTTCATGAAGATTACCTTTTCTTGGAAACACTGCTGTATCTCCTGGGTGTAGGGCTCCGAATCGGTGGCCACAAACACAGCTTTCGCCTCTATCTTCTCCACCCAGAGTTTCACGGCACGCCTGATCTCGTTCAGGTCCGGCAAACACATATCCATGGTGAGGGGCGCGGCGTTGTTGCGATCGTAGCCCACGCACTGCGGGGATGCCATTAAATGAGGCCCAGCCGTGCCCTCCTTCAGCAGATTGCAAGCATTTTTCTAAGAGAAGGCAGAAAGTAGAAAAGATAACACAGATAACTTTGGAAATGGAAAGCTGAACAAGTTAAAGAAACAATGATAAGATGGGCGAATTTTTTGGGGGGATATAATATAGAATGAGAAAAACGGCAAACTTTAGGGGAAAGAAATTACAAATGGACAAGGCCAACTTCTTATGAAGAAAATTGATATAAAATGTTCTATAAATGGCCCTTCCCATCAGCAAGATTAGCAAGAACGTTTAAAAACATGTCAGGTGGATGTTGGAAACGTAAACACATCAGGCACGTATTATCATGCTTGGTGGACACGTGATAAAGTAAAGAAGTATTGGAAAAAGATACACACTTGGCTAGAAAAGATGTGGGGAGAACACGTAGATTTTAAACCTGAACTTTTTTTTTTATTGGGTATAATGCCAGAAAAGACTAACAAACAAAGCCTATATTTGATTTTGCGCGTCGTAACAGCGGCAAGAATTTTATGTGCGCCATATTGGGAAAATGAAGGAATACCACCAGAGGAAGAAATAATAATAATAAAAAATACTAAAATGCGCAGAGATGGACAGATTGACCATGGACTGAAAGAAAAAGAACAGAATATTACCAAACTTGGGACTTATTTTATCGATGGCTAGAAGAAAGAATAAAGGATTAGGAATTAAATATGTATTAGCGTAGTCAAACTCAGACAGCACATTGGTTGAAAAATTATTATTGTATGTATGGAAAAATAATAATAAAAACTTTTTTAAAAAGAAAATATAACACAGCCAGTGCTGGCTTCTCTTTTAGAACAGAATAGAGCTGGAAGGGACCTTGGAGGTCTTCTAGTCCAGCCCTTGCTCAAGCAGGAGGACCTATACTATCTCAGACAAGTGACTGTTCATATTTACGTTATTGGCTTCGGGGATCAATGACTGTGTAGTTCCATGACTTCCTCAGTTAGTGACGGGACAGAAAAAAAGTGACTTAAGATCATTTTTCACTCTTACGACCATTGCAGGACCCCCCGTGGTCACGGGATCAAAATTCAGATACTTGGCATCTGACTCATATTTATGACGGTTGCAGTGTCCCTGGGATCACGTGATCCCCTTTGGTGACCTTCTGACAAGCCAAGTTAATGGAGAAGTCAGATTTGTTTAACAACGGTGTGACTAGCTTAACGACTATAATGATTCAGTTAAGAACTGTGGCAAGAAGGATCGTAGAATGGGGCAAAATTCACTTAGCTGCCTCGCTTAGCAACCAAAATTTGGGGCTCCATTGTGGTCATACGTCAAGGGCTACCTGTATGGAATACAGTGCTGGAAGGGACCTTGGAGGTCTTCTAGTCCAGCCCCCTACTCATGCAGGAGACCCTATACCAGGGGTCTTCAAAGGCGGCCCTTTGATGACTTGTGGACTTCAACTCCCAGAATTCCTCAACCAGGTGTGCCTGGCTGAGGAATTCTGGGAGTTGAAGTCCACAAGTCATCAAAGGGCCAAGTTTGAAGACCCACTTGGCCCTTTTATGACTTGTGGACTTTAATTCCCACAATTCCTCAGCCAGGTACGTGGGCTGAGGAATTCTGGGAGTTGAAGTCCACTCCTCTTAAAGTCTATATCAGAAGTCTTCAAATTTGGCCCTTTTATGACTTGTGGACTTCAACTCCCAGAATTCCTCAACCAGGCGTGCCTGGCTGAGGAATTCTGGGAGTTGAAGTCCACAAGTCATAAAAAGGCCAAGTTTGAAGACCCCTGGGCTAAACCATTCTGGACCCATGGGGGTCCAATCTCTCCTTGTCGATTCAATCTTGTGTCTTTGTCACTGGTGTGGCAGGCAAACACAACAGGACGTGTGGGAAACACGAGCCTCTCAATCAGGCGCTTACCCAGTCTGAACCCACACGCAAATGAATTCCCACGTAGGGTCTAATCAGGAGTGACTTGATATAGGATTCTCCTTTCTCCACCATCCCATCAGACCAAACCATGTAGCGCTGCAGAGGCCGGTTCTCTTCCAGGACAGGAAATTGGGCCGGGGCACCTGGGAGGGCGAGAACAGGATGTTCAGAGAGTGGAAACCTAGGAGAAAACAGAGGAGAAACACAATTATTCATCTTTTCTCTCGGTGGCCAAAGGAAAAAAAAGACCTGCCAGCCGGACTGTTAAGTCTGAATCAAGTGGAGAAGAGAACACAGAAGCACGGAGACAATTTCCCTTTAATATAAACAGTAGTGGCCAAAATGGTGGAAACTTTTTGGGAAAAGTGTACAGAAGAAATGCCATCTTTGGTTAAGTTTCCACCCATTTTTCTTCTAATTTCTTTATAACTGCAGCCTTGTTCACTTAATAATACTATTTTACATCACTTTCTGGGTGACCAGTCAACCCTTTGCACCGTGACTTTAATTTTATTACGTTTTGCAATGAAAGAACACACAAAAAAAAACCATCCAACTTGATAGCCATCACATAACACACTGACAACTATGTCTAGTTTAATGAAGAGAAGGACGGGGGGGGGGGGGACATGATAGCAGTGGTCCAGTATCTCAGGGGCTGCCCCAAAAAAGAGGGAGTCAAGCTATTCTCCAAAGCACCAGAGGGCAGGACAAGAAGCAGCGGATGGAAACTAATCAAGGAGAGAAGCAACCTAGAATATAAGGAGAAACTTCCTGACAGTGAGAACAATTAATCAGTGGAACAACTTGCCACCAGAGGTTGTGGGTACAGGAATTGGGTCTGTCTAGTTTAATGAAGAGAAGGATGAGGGGGGGGGGCATGATAGCAGCCTTTCAGTATCTCAGGGGCTGCCCCAAAGAAGAGGGAGTCAAGCTGTTCTCCAAAGCGCCTGAAGGCAGGACAAGAAGCAACGGATGGAAATTAACCAAGGAGAGAAGCAACCTGGAACTAAGGAGAAACTTCCTGACAGTGAGAACAATTAACCAGTGGAACAACCTGCCTCCAGAAGCTGTGAATGCTCCAACACTGGAGGTTTTTAAGAATAGACTGGACAGCCATTTGTCTGAAATGGTATAGGGTCTCCTGCCTGAGCAGGGGGTTGGACTAGGTGACCTCCAAAGTCCCTTCCAACTTTATTATTATTATAAATGTCCTTCTCTCAGCTTCAATACAGGACATCAATAACTGAACCCCACTGTGATCTGATTGGCTCGTTGCCAAAACAAGATGACGCCCGATTGGCTCTCTAAATGCTCATGCTCATTGGCTACAATCAGATGAAGGAAAGCTACCTGATATCAACCTAAGCAAGTTGTGCTTCCTTTTTCTGGTTATTTGGCTATAACTGTTCATAGAATACAGTACAGATCATTGAACAAACTATGTCGCATTACATTCTTGATTAAATTATCTTTCCATTGATATACAATTTTATGGTACTGCTCCCCCCAAAAAAGTGGTGTTATTAGCCATCCAATCTCAAAAATACACTTTCCCCAAAATGTAAAAAAGATGTTGAGACTCTAGAAAGAGTGCAGAGAAGAGCAACAAAGATGATTAGGGGACTGAAGGCTAAAACATAGAAGGAATGGTTGCTGGAATTGGGGATGTCTAGTTTAATGAAGAGAATAACTAGGGGTGACATGATAGCAGTGTTCCAGTATCTCAGGGGCTGCCCCAAAGAAGAGGGAGTCAAGCTATTCTCCAAAGCGTCTGAAGGCAGGACAAGAAGCAATGGATGGAAACTCATCAAGGAGAGAAGCAACCTGGAACTAAGGAGAAACTTCCTGACAGTCAGAACAATTAACCAGTGGAACAATCTGCCTCCAGAAGCGGTGAATGCTCCAACACTGGAGGCTTTTAAGAAGAGACTGGACAGCCTTTTGTCCGAAATGGTATAGGGTCTCCTGCCTGAGCAGGGGGTTGGACTAGGTGACCTCCAAGGTCCCTTCCAACATCATCATCATCATCATCATTCCTGCCCAGTCAGCAATTCCCCACTTGCTACCTTCGGTTCCAGTTGTCCTTGTAAAAGGCGCTGAAGGAGAGCCCTCCGAACAGCTCCGACCTCTCAAATTCCACTCCAAACTGATCCCAGAAAGGGCCAAAGGGGTTCCCATCCTGCAAAAAAAGAAAGAAAGGAAGGTCCATCCACGACAGCAGAAGCAAGGCGGGGGGGGGGGGGGCAGGCCCTTTCCTTGAAAATTGCAGACAGGCAAGTCCTCGACGCACGGCTGCAATGGAGCCCAACGTTTCCGTTGCTAAGTGAGATATTTGTTAAATAAAGTTTTTTTTTTGCCTCATTTTACGACTTTTCTCGACCCAGTTGTTGAGCTTGGCTTCCCCCATCGACATTGCACGTCAGAACGTCGCAAAAGGGGATCACGTGTCACATACATACACACACGGACACTGCAACCGTCATCCTTAATGGTCTTGCTTCTGGTTCTCTCAGTTTATTGTTCCTGATGGCTGACTCTGTGGCTTGGCCAAAACACTTTTTTCTGTTTGCATAAGCCGTGTGTGTGTGTGTGTGTGTGTGTGTGTGTGTGTGTGTTCCAACTTGGCCCTTTGATGACTTGTGGACTTCAACTCCCAGAATTCCTCAGCCGGGCACACTGGCTGAGGAATTCTGGGAGTTGAAGTCCACCCCTCTTAAAGTCTATACCAGGGGTCTTCCAACTTGGCCCTTTGATGACTTGTGGACTTCAACTCCCAGAATTCCTCAGCCAGGCACACGTGCCTAGCTGAGGAATTCTGGGAGTTGAAATCCACAAGTCATCAAAGGGCCAAGTTGGAAGATCCCTGGCGTCAGCTGTCAGTCAAGATTCCTCACCTATCGGTCAGTTTTCTGAGAAAGTCTAGTTGGGGAGAAGTAGAAAAATTCTTGAATTGCCCCAGATCTTCCTACCTTCATAGGGCAGGTTTTTTTGTCAGGACTTCTCTCAGCTGCTGCTTCAAAGCAATACCCCACTCTCTGGCTAGAAGGCCAGTGGGTGGGTGCCAGCTTTTCCATAAACTCCTCCAAGCTAATCACGCGGTGGTACTCGAGCAGAGGGGCCAGCTTGAAATATTCCTGGTAAGGAACGTGGAGCTGCAATAAAAAGAAACCCATATTTACACAAAAACACTGAACATATTAGCTACTTAATAATAGCCAATAACAGCATGGTTTAATAAAAAGCTGGCCACTTCCTCCTCAGAGGACAAATGGGCAGGTGGGATACAGTCTTGAAATGAGTAGGGGAGGGGTCTCAAAAAAGGAGCTTGCAATGATCTCCACCGGTACATCAGAGCCAGTTAAGGTGCTGAGCTGGGAACCAGGAGTCGGTGAGTTCTAGTCCCGCCTTAGGCACAAAAGCGGAGTGGGTGACTTTGGGCCAGTCACCAGGAGACAGGGAGTTGTAGTCCTGTCTTAGGCATGAAAACCAGCTGGGTGACTTTGGGCCAGTCACCAGGAGACGGTGAATTCTAGTCCCACCTTAGGTATGAACACCAGCTGGGTGACTTTGGGCCAATCATCAGGAGACAGTGAATTGTAGTCCCACCTTAGGTATGAAAACCAGCTGGGTGACTTTGGGCCAATCACCAGGAGACAGTGAATTGTAGTCCCACCTTAGGTATGAAAACCAGCTGGGTGACTTTGGGCCAATCACCAGGAGACGGTGATTTGTAGTCCCACCTTAGGTATGAAAACCGGCTGGGTGACTTTGGGCTAATCACCAGGAGACCGAGAGTTCTAGTCCCGCCTTAGGCGTGAAAACCAGCTGGATGACTTTGGGCCAATCACCAGGAGACCGAGAGTTCTAGTCCCGCCTTAGGCATGAAAACCAGCTGGATGACTTTGGGCCAATCACCAGGAGACCAAGAGTTCTAGTCCCGCCTTAGGCATGAAAACTGGCTGGATGACTTTGGGCCAATCACCAGGAGGCGGTGAGTTCTAATCCCACCTAAGGCGTGAAAGCCATTCGGGTGATTGGGCCATCCCAAGCCATCCCACAGGTTTGTTGTTGTTGCAAGGAAAACAGGAGGAAGTAGCAGTAGGTAGGTTCACCACTTTAAATTTTTTATAAACAACAATTAATGCAGGGTAAAAACCAAATAAATAATACATCCAAAGCTCTGAATTCAATCCAACCATCTAATCCAGTGGTTCTCAACCTTTTTAATGCCGCGACCCCCAACCGGTCGTAAATCAAGGACTACTCAACCGGTCGTAAGTCGAGGACTACTCAACTGGTGCAGCACCGTTTGCAGAATGGGACTTTTGGCGGGTTCAGCAGGGCAGAGACAGCCTGGACAATTCCTATTGGCTTTTGAAAGCCAATAGAATTAGACTCTATTCAAGAGAGTCTATTCTATTGGCTTTCAAAAGCCAATAGAATAAAAGGGAGTAGCACAGCTAAGGAAAAGGGGGAAAAAATGGCGGACTGCGTTGTTTGGCGACCCCCGTGAAATGGTCGTTTGACCCCAAATGGGGTCCCGACCCACAGGTTGAGAACCACTGATCTAGTTGCTTGGCAAGGAGACAGGCACCATATAAATCAACATACATTCGTGTAGGGAGGCCTGTGATGCCGGTACTCAATCCAGGGAGGCACGGCCAGTGTCCGATTCATCGTCTTTGCAAACGCTAACGATCCGAGGAAGTGATCTGCTTGATTCCCAAATCTCCCTTGGAACAGAACATAAAGGACCATCTGTTACTTGCTGGGCAAGGAAAGGGCAGCGTTAAGTCTGGCCAGGCCTTTAGGAAGCTCTTTCTCCTTCCATTAAGGCCGAGTTCAAGCGTGAGGCTGAAATTAAAGAGACAGGCAGTCCTCGACTTACGACCGCAACTGAGCCCAAACATTCTGTCGCTAAGCGAGGCGCATTGTTAAGCGAGTTTCGCCTCATTTTAGAATCCTTAAGTAAATCACTGCAGTTATTAAGCTCGTAACACATCGTTAAGCAAGCCTGCTTTGCCTGTCAGATGACCCCACGACCCCAGGAGACGGTCTCTGTCACAAATATGATGCAGTTGCCAAGCCTCCATATTTCAATCACCTGACTACGGGGACGCTGCAACGGTCATACGTGTCAAAAACAGTCGTAAGTCACCTTTTTCAGTGCCGTCGTACCTTTGGTCACTAAACAAACTGTTGTTAAGTTGAGGGTCATCTGTACTCCCAAGTGGAGCTCAACCCCAGATCCCCATTCTGGATAGTGAGACGGGCAGCAGATAAATTTAAATTAAGGAACGAACACAAGAGCCGGAAACATATATAGGTTCTCTCTCAGGGTTTGCCTTTTAAACCTGACGATGTCGAGAGTTATCGACAAAAGCTAGGTTGATTAAATTCTATTTTCTTACTCATTCTCTTGGTGATCATTATTTTAGCTATATATATATATGTGTGTGTGTGTGTGTATGTGTTTTCTGAGGTTTTCGCGGGTGTTTGTATGTAGGTCTTTGGTTATTCGGGTTTTCTCCCGCGTAAAATTGGAAGTGTCTTGGCGACGTTTCGATGAAGTCTCATTCGTCATCTTCAGGCTGGTGTTTTCGGCTTCGTGCTTCGAGGACATTGCTCCTCGAAGCACGAAGCCAAAAACACCAGCCTGAAGATGACGAATGGGACTTCATCGAAACGTCGCCAAGACACTTCCAATTTTACGCGGGAGAAAACCCGAATAACCAAAGACCTACATATATATAAAACCAGTAATAAATATATCTATATATCTATATCTATCAATCTATCGAGATAGATAAAGCCGCTTAGAGAAGCCCTAGGGTGAGATAGGCAGCAAATAAACTTAACAAAGAAATAAATAAACGGCCTAAAAGAGGGACGGCCCCACACATTTCATCCTTCCACCACATTAAATAAAATGCAAACAAACGGAGCGGCAGAAAGACCTCGAAGACACCCCCCCCCGTCTCCGACCCTCCGAAGCTCCCCCCTAAAGCAGGGGTGGGGAACCATGGACCCTTTTGTGAATTTGTGGACTTGAACTCCCAGAATTCCCCAGCCAGTCATGCTGGCTCAGGCATCTGGGAGTTGTAGTCCACAAGTCATCCACGGGCCTATGGTTTCCTCACCCGTCCTAAAGCCTTGCTCAATCGCCCCCCCCCTCGCCAGCAGGACTCCCGGGGATGATGGGAGTTGTAATCCAGTCCACCGAGGAAGGCGTCCCGTCGGAGGCCGGCAGCGCAGGGCGAAGGGAGCCGGGCCAAGTCCAGCCGCTCCCTACATCGTCCTCTCAACCCATGGGCGGAAGAGTAGGAACGGCAGCCCAGAAGCGGCGGAACCGGGCCTCACCCATGCAGGGGCAATAGAGCAGGTATCCGGACGGGTCCCAGCCGTCGTCGGCGCAGCCGGGGCTGGGGAGGGAGAGGCAGAACAGGAGGACACCGAGCGCCGCCGCCGCCATCGCCGCCTGGCTCCGCCGAAGAGGCCGTCGGCCTAGTTAGGCCTCTCGGGCCGTCTCCATAGAAACCGGTTCGCCCGGCCCGGCCCCGCCCCTCCCGCCAGGCCCCGCGCGCGCCTGGCAGGGCAGGACGGGGTGACTTCCGGTCCGGGCCGGAAGTGGCGCCATGGAGGCCTTGAGCGGCGCGAGCCAGCCCGCCTGAGGGGAAAAAAAAAAAAAAAAAACCACAGACTGCTGGGCCGGAGGCCTCGTCGCCCTTCGTCGCCTCCTCCCCTCCCTCCCGGCGCCCCTCCGCCCCGCCATGGGGCCTCTGCCTCGCCTCGGACTCCTGCGGCAAACCTCGGGCCTTCCTCCCTTCCCTCCGGGCACTCGAGGCGCCCGGAGGGGAGCCACGGCGGCGGTGAGCGCGGAAACGGAGCGGGAAAAACGGAGGGCCGCGCGCGCGCTCGCGCGGGGGGGGGCGTTGGCGTGGAGAAAGGAAGAGCGAAGCAGACCGGGCGGGAGGGAGGGCTGCGTGCTCCAGGGCGCATGCGCGCTGCCTGAACGGCTCGGCGGAACATTTCGGGCGCCCGTCGATTGAGGGGGGGGGGCTGTTTGGCCTCCCCCCCCCCAAGGCCAATGTGAGGGGGGGGACGTTTGTGAGGAAACCCAAAGGAAGGACCAGAAGCCAGGAAGAGGGTCAAGAAGGGCCTTTGGAGACTCTTATTTTCAGTTGGGGTCGCTTTATTTGGCCCTGGGGGGGGTTTCTCCTGGAAGTGGGGCACTCTGGCCTTCCTCTGGACCAGAGTTTCTCCATCTTGGCTGCTTGAAGATGGTGGACTTCAATTCCCAGGCTAACTGTAGTTATGGCTGCCTGGGGAATTCTGGGAGTCAAAGTCCTCCCCGCTTAAAGCATGCTTTCTGGGAATTAGAGCCCACCCGTGTGAAAGCATGTTGGCTGGGGAATTCTGGGAGTTGAAGTCCACCCCTCTCAAAACATGGTGGCTGGGGAATTCTGGGAGTTGAAGCTCACTGATGTTAAAGCATGGGGGCTGGGGAATTCTGGGAGTTGAAGTCCACCCCTCTCAAAACATGGTGGCTGGGGAATTCTGGGAGTTGAAGCTCACTGATGTTAAAGCATGGGGGCTGGGGAATTCTGGGAGTCAAAGTCCTCCCCTCTTAAAGCATGCTTTCTGGGAATTGAAATCCCCCTGTGTGAAAGCGTGTTGGCTGGGGGATTCTGGGAGTTGAAGTCCACCCCTCTCAAAACGTGGTTGGGGAATTCTGGGAGTTGAAGCTCACTGATGTTAAAGCACGGTGGCTGGAGAATTCTGGGAGTGGAAGTCCACCCCTCTAAAAGCATGGTGGCTGGGGAATTCTGGGAGTTGAAGTCCACACACGTTAAAGCATGTTGGCTGGGGAATTCTGGGAATTGAAATCCTTCTCTCTACAAAATGTGGCTGACGAATTCTGGGAGTTGAAGTCGACCCCTTTTAAAACAGGATGGCTGGGGAATTCTGGGAGTTGAAGTCCACCCCTCTGAAAACATGGTGGCTGGGGAATTCTGGGAGTTGAAGTCTACCCATCTTAAAGCATGCTGGCTGGGGAATGTTGGGTGGGAGTGAAGTCCACCCCTCTCAAAACATGGTGGCTGGGGAATTCTGGGAGTTGAAGCTCAACGATCTTCTTAAAGCATGGTGGCTGGGGAATTCTGGGAGTCAAGGTCCACCCCCTCTTAAAACGTGGCTGGGGAATTCTGGGAGTTGAAGTCCACACACGTTAAAGCATGTTGGCTGGGGAATTCTGGGAATTGAAATCCTTCCCCCTCAAAACGTGGCTGATGAATTCTGGGAGTTGAAGTCGATCCCTCTTAAAACAGGGTGGCTAGTGAATTCTGGGAGTTGAAGACTACCCATCTTAAAGCATGCTGGCTGGGGAATTTTGGGAGTGAAGTCCCCCTCTCTGAAAGCATGGTGGCTGGGGAATTCTGGGAGTTGAAGCTCAACGATTTTAAAGCATGGTGGCTGGGGAATTCTGGGAGTTGAACCTCACCCCTCTTAAAGCACGCTCGCTGGGGAATTCTGGGAGCTGAAGCCCACCCATCTTAAAGTCTGCTGGTTGGGAATTCTGGGAGTTGAAGCCCACCCATCTTAAAGCATGTTGGCTGGAGAATTCTGGGAATTGAAGTCCACAGTAGCCCAGGTTGAGAAAAGCTGCCCTGGATGGAGTCATATCTCAGGGCTGGAAGGCTTCAGATTGCATCCAGTGGTGTCAGGGAGGTCTCTTCTCTCCTTTCTGCTTTGTGCAGATGCCTTGCTTGGTCTCTGGAGGTCCTGCTCCATCTAAGCCAGGGGCTTCAAACTTGGCCCTTTTATGACTTGTGGACTTGAACTCCCAGAATTCTTCAGCTGCCACAAGAGAAGAAGACAAATAAGACTGTGGGATCCTTTGGAGCTCTCTGAGTGTGGTAGTTTTCTTACACACGTTTCATGAACCATCTAGGCAGCATCATCAGTGCTAGAAGGGGGGGGGTTCTGGAATGATGGAGGAAGAGGAGGACTGTGGATCCTTGGTGCTGTCTGACCTTGATTGTTTTCTTGTGGACGTTTCATTAGCCAAGGAGGTAACTTTATCAGTGTTAGACGCAAGGGGGGGATGTGCAGAGAGGAGGAGGATTGGGGTCTTGGGTGCTCTCTGAGCTTGGTGATTTTCCTGCAGACATTTCATGACCCAACTAGGCAACATCATCATCAGAATGGAGTGGGATTTGCTGTCCGTTTCCCTTCTAGCACTGAAGATGTTCCCTGGTTGGGCCGTGAAATATCTGCCAGAAAGCAGCCCATCTGAGAGAGAACCAAAGACCCCACTCTCCTTTTAACACTGGTGATGTTCCCTATTTATTTAGGGCAGTGGTTCTCAACCTTTTTAATGCCGCGACCCCCAACCGGTCGTAAGTCGAGGACTACTCAACCGGTCGTAAGTCGAGGACTACTCAACTGGTGCAGCACCGTTTGCAGAATGGGGCTTTTGGCGGGCTCAGCAGGGCAGAGACAGCCTGGACAATTCCTCTTGGCTTTAGAAAGCCAATAGAATTAGACTCTATTCAAGAGGGTCTATTCTATTGGCTTTCAAAAGCCCATAGAATAAAAGGGAGTAGCACAGCTAAGGAAAAGGGGGGAAAAAATGGCGGACTGCGTTGTTTGGTGACCCCCGTGAAATGGTCGTTCGACCCCAAATGGGGTCCCGACCCACAGGTTGAAAACCGACGATTTAGGGTCATGAAATATCGGTAAGAAAATGGCCCAGCTTAGAGAACACTAAGGACCTCATATTTCTCCTTTTCCTGTTTTCTTCTCCTTCTCTTCTCCTTTTCCTCCTCTCTGCAATCCCCACTCCCTTCTAGCACTGATGGTGTTAGCTAATTGTGTAACCAAACGTCTGCAAGAAAGCCACCAAGCTCAGAGAGCACCAAGGAACCGACAAGTATTCTCTTCTAAGAGAAAAAGGACTGTTTCTTTCCAAAACAGCAATGGAGGAGTCCATAATACTTTCTCTCTCCCCCCCCCCCCATATAACATCTATTTCCTGTCTGAAAAGATTTCTTGTGTGATTTTGTTACCTTTGGGGTGTGATGAAAAGTAGCTACAGAGGCATAAGTGCCCGCAAGTGTTTCCATGGAACAAATTATTTTTGCATTTTGCAGCTCTTTTTATTTTATGAGACATAGAATGCTGGTTGGGATAACTTTCCCCCCGGATTCAGTTGGCCTTGTGCAGGGGCAGGCAACCTTGGCTCTTTTATGACTCGTGGACTTCAACTCCCAGAATTCCTGAGCCAGCATGGAGGAACTATGGCCCCCTCATGACTGGTGGACTTCAACTCCCAGAATTCCTGAGCCAGCATGGGGGAACTACGGCCCCTTCATGGTTTGTGGACTTCAACTCCCAGAATTCCTGAGCCAGCGTGGCTTAGCATGGAAACCTCTCCCTTTCCCCTCAGCACAGCTGGCTCAGGAATTCTGGGAGTTGAAGTCCACGAGTCCTAAAAGAGCTGAGCTTGCCTACCCCTGGCCCTTGTGTTTCTTTCTCTATGGAAAATTCAATCGTAGCATCCTCCGCTCAGTTTCCTGGGGTCACCCAACCCACAATTGGCTAGTTTGTAATTTACTACGTCACGTAAACAAAAGCTACGCGTCTGCAAAAGGGATACAGGTAGCTCGTGACTTAACAACTGTTCCAAGTTACAAGAGCCCTGAAAAAGTGACTTAGGACTGTGTTTCACACTTACGACCATTGCAGCGTCCCTGTAGTCACGGGATCGAAAACGCTTGGCAACTGACTCACATTTATAACCGTTTCAGGGTCTTGGAGTCACGTCATCCCCTTTTTGCGACCTTGTGGCCAGCAAAGTCGACGGGGGAAGCCAGATTCCGCTTTAACGACCGCGCGACTCATTTGACATGGGCAGTGATTCCCTTAGCAAGCGTGGCCAGGAGAAAGAGTCGTAAAAGGGGGCAAAACTCACTTTGCAAACGTCTCGGCTTAGCCACAGAAAGGTTGGGCTCGGCTGCGGTCGTAAGCCGAGGACTGCCCGTGTGTACATTTCCTACCTTTTAAACAATGGAAGCTGTCCGTCCCGTTCGGTGATGGGTGGGAGAATAGGGAAAATTACTGGAGCGGACGGCCTGTTTTCACCTCTTTGAGGTTATCTGACCTTGTCATATTTGACTCACTTGGATCGGGTGCAACTGAGTGAAAACTGCCTTGTTTGCTCACCAAATTCCTAAGCAGGTACACAAACATTGCAGGTTTCTGCCTTGTGTGCCACCTGCACACCTCGTTCTGAATTGGAATAAAGTCCTTTTTTCCAAGACTGCAGTTTTTAAAATGAGGAACACATATTCAGACTGAGGTGCTTTTACAGGTAAGAGAAGAGGCTGTGTCTTGTTGCAAGGACTTGACACAGATTGTTCTTGGCTTACGACTCACAGCCCAGAATTTCTGTTGCTAAGTGAGACGTTTCCTGAGTTTTGTCCTGGTTTTACGACCTCTCTTGCCACGGGTTGTTAAGCGAATCCGTGCAGTGGTTAAGTGAGTAATACGGTTGTTAAGCGAATCCAGTTTACCCCCACTGACTTGGCTTGTCAGAAAGTCACAAAAGGGGACGATGTGACCCCGGGATGCTGCCACCATTATAAGTACGAGTCAGTTGCCAAGCGTCTGAATTTTGATCACGTGGCCATGGGGGACGCTGCAGTGGTCGTCGGTGTGAAAAACAGTCGCGTCACCTCTTTCCGTGCCATTGTAACTGTACGGTCACTAAATGAACGGTTGTAAGTCGAGGACTACCTGCAGTCAACCAAGATAGGACTTGGTGGACTGTTTATTTATTTATGAGACTTATATACTGCTTTAAGTGCAAGCACTCTCTAAGCGGTGTACACCAGTAAGCAATGTATATATATATATATTTACATTGCCCCCAACAATCTGGGTCCTCCTTTTACCTACCCCGGAAGGATGGAAGGCTGAGTCAACCTTGAGCCGGTGAGATTTGAACCGCTGACCTGCTGAACACAGTCAGCTAAAGTGGCCTGCAGTACTGCACTCTAACAGTTGCGCCACCTCGGCTCTATTTATCTTTGAAGTCGTTTAGAAGTAGTACAGTTTTGGTGTAACGACCTTGGCAGCCTCCCCCTGGTCATGTGATCAGAATTCAGACGCTTGTCAACTGACTCGTATTTATGACGGTCGCAGGGTCACGGGATCCCCCTTTTGTGATCTTCTGACAAACAAACTCAATGGGGGAGCCAACTTCATTTAATGACTGTAGTAGTAGTAGTAGTAATACTACTACTACTACTACTACTAATAATAATAATAATAATAAAGTTGGAAGGGACATTGGAGGTCATCCACTCCAACCCCCTACTCAGGCAGGAAACCCTATACCATTTCGGACAAATGGCTGTCCAGTCTCTTCTTAAAAACTTCCAGCGTTGGAGCATTCACCACTTCTGGAGGCAGGTTGTTCCACTGGTTAATTGTCCTCAATTGTCAGGAATTTTCTCCTTAGTTCTAGGTTGCTTCTCTCCTTGATGAGTTTCCATCCGTTGCTTCTTGTCCTGCCCTCTGGTGCTTTGGAGAATAGCTTGACTCCCTCTTCTTTGGGGCAGCCCCTGAGATATTGGAAGATTGCCATCATGTCCCCCCTCATCTTTCTCTTCATTAAATTAGACATACCCAATTCCAGCAACCATCCCTTATATGTTTTTACCCTCCAGTCCCCTGATCATCTTTGTTGCTCTTCTCTGCCCTCTTTCTAGAGTCTCAACATCTTTTCTACATCGTGGTGACCAAAACTGGATGCCGCATTCCAAGTGTGGCCTTACCAAGGCCTTGTAAAGTGGTATTAACGCTTCACCTGATCTTGATTCTCTCCCTCTGTTTATGCAGCCTAGCACTGTGTTGGCCTTTTTGGCAGCTAAGTGTTACTTACTTACCAGGTGTGCTGCTGAGCAGGGAAGGTTTGGGGCTCAGTCGTGGTCGTAAGTCAAGGGTGAGGGTCCTGCCGTGTGGTTGTGTGTCATTTCCTCCCCCCCCCTCTCCCCTTACGAATTTCCTTTGCTCCTTCCAGGACTTTGTCTACTGAAGTCTTTGGAAAGGGCGACTAGGGTGGACCAGTGAGATGCACAAGAGCAACAATTCTACAGGCCTGCCATGACCGCCTTCTTCACCAGTGTTCCCAATTGGATTCAAGATGCCAAGCAGGAAGAGGAGGAGGAGGTGGGCTGGAAACTAGTGCCCAGGCCCAGAACCCGAGAGAGCCAGAGCCCAGGCAAGTGCCAGTATGAGCTGTCAGAAGCTGCCTTCCCTGGCGTGGAGAAGCTGAGAGCCAGTCCGGAACCCAGACCCTATTGCTGCCCTCAGCTGCACTGCGGCAAGGCCTTTGCCTCCAAGTACAAGCTCTACAGGTATGCTGGGCGATGTGAGGGGAGTTTAGGGCCGGGCAGGGCCGGGTTCAAATCCTCCGAGCTCACCTGGTTTGGGGGTGGGAGGGAGGGAGGGAATATTGGCAGGTAGGCTGAGCTGCCCAAGAGCCAGTTTGCAGGGGGGAGGGTTGGAATGGAAAATAAATGGAATGGAATGGAATGGAATCAGAATAGAATAGAATAGAATAGAATAGAATAGAATAGAATAGAATAGAATAGAATAGAATAGAACAGAATAGAAAATATGGAATGGAATGCAATACAAATAGAATAGAAAAGAAAATATGGAATGGAATGGGATAGAAAATATAGAATGGAATAGAAAATATGGAATTGAATAGAAAATATGGAATGGAATAGAATAGAAACAGAACAGAATAGAATTAAAAGAATAGAATTAAAAGAATAGAATTAAAAGAATAGAATAGAATTCAGAATAGAATAGAATTCAGAATATTCTATTCCATTCCATAATTTCATTCAATTCCATTCTATTCTATTCTATTCTATTTTTATTTCTTACTCTGTTCTATTCTATTCTTATTTCTTATTCTGTTTTATTCTATTCTATTCTATTCTTATTTCTTATTCTTTCTGTTCTATTCTTTTCTTATTTCTTATTCTGTTCTGTTCTATTCTTATTTCTTATTCTGTTCTGTTCTATTCTTATTTCTTATTTATTCGGTTCAAATCTTATTTCTTATTCTGTTCTATTCTTATTTCTTGTTCTATTCTATTCTGTTTTAATTCTATTCTATTCTATTCTGTTTTTATTCCATTCCATTCCACTCCGTTCTGTTCTGCATTGCAATACCTATCCTATCCTGCTCTGTTCTGTTCTCCATTCCCTTCCTTGCTCCTTGTTTCATTCCGTTCTCTTCCGTCCATGTCCAGCAAAGGCAGAGACGGCAGCTACAGTTATTCTTCCCTTCCTTCTTCCTTTCCCGAAAAGGCACCTGGCCACCCACTCGGCCCAGAAGCCCCACCAATGCATGTACTGTGAGAAGATGTTCCATCGGAAGGACCACCTCCGCAACCATCTCCACACCCACGACCCCAACAAGGAGGCCCTGCACTGCCCCGAGTGCGGCAAGAACTACAACACCAAGCTGGGCTACCGGCGCCACCTGGCCATGCACGCGGCGGCCAGCGGCGACCTGAGCTGCAAGGTCTGCCTGCAGGTGTTCGAGAGCACCCAGGCGCTGCTGGAGCACCTGAAGGCCCACTCGCGCAGGCCCTCGGGCGGCGCCAAGGAGAAGAAGCATCCCTGCGACCACTGCGACCGCCGCTTCTACACCCGCAAGGACGTGCGGCGCCACCTGGTGGTGCACACGGGGCGGAAGGACTTCCTGTGCCAGTACTGCGCCCAGCGCTTCGGCCGGAAGGACCACCTGACCCGGCACGTGAAGAAGAGCCACTCCCAGGAGCTGCTGAAGATCAAGGCGGAGCCCGTGGACATGTTGGGCCTGCTCAGCTGCAGCTCGGCCGTGGCGGTCAAGGAGGAGCTCAGCCCGGTCTTGTGCATGGCCTCCCGGGAGGTGATGGGCGGCAAGGCCTTTCCTGGCATGTTGCCCATGGGCATGTACGGGGCGCACGTCCCGGCCCTGCCTGGCTCAGGGATGCCCCCTTCGCTAGTCCCCAACCCTCTCCCGATGGGAATGAGCTACCCTCTGGAACCTTCGTCCCCGCAGCCGCCCCCCAAATACCAGCTCGGATCTACCTCATACTTCCCCGACAAAATCCCCAAAGCAGAGGTGGACAGCGGCCTGGCAGAGCTGCCCGGCAGCCTTTCGCTGATCGCGGGCGAGCCCTCCTCCTCCCCCCCTCAGCCGGCCAGCCTGGAGGACAGCCTGCTCTCCAAGAGCCCGGCTCTCCTATCGGAAGCGCTCTGTGCTGCTAACATGGATTTTTCCCACCTCCTGGGCTTCTTGCCCTTGAACCTGCCCTCCTGCACCCCCCCGGTCTCCTCGGGGGGGCTGGTGATGGGGTATTCCCAGGGAGAGACCCAGTCCCTCCTCACCGCCCTGCCGCCGCAGGAGTCCCCTCCGGGAGCCGCCCCCTCGCTCGGCTTTGGGGCGCTGCATCCCTTGCCCTCCATGTTCTCCCCGGGCCTGGGGGCCACCACTTTGCCACGTTTCCACCAAGCATTCCAGTGAGCGCGCTGGACGAAAGCAGAGCGTCTCCGGGCAAAGGCGGATTCGGGGGCACCGCCAGCGTGCTCGGCTTCGTCGTCTTTCCAGCAGGGGGGGAGAGGGGAAAAAAAAACAGCTCGAGGGGGGGAACTGGAACTTGTGTACACCCCAAATCCTGGACAGGGGAAATAGGTTGCAGTGAATAGCATTTCAGGTATTTTATTATTATTTTTTTTCCTTCTTCTTTTTACGTTGTTGGTAATCGGGAACCTCGCCGGAGTCTTTTTTTTTTCTCCCCCCCCCCTCCCCAGCCTCGCTCCGTGTTCGGAGGAGCTGAAGTCACGGTCGATTCCCAACGAGGGCCCAACGCGCCTCCTGCAGTTGTGTGTCGCTTGGTCCGTGCGGCAGGAATCCCCTTTTTCTCTCCCCTCCCTCACCTCTCTCTCCCCCACGACTTCCGGCGGCGGTAGCGGCGATTCCCGCGACGCCGCCTTTGTAAACCGAGACTCTTTTTTTCCCCCGACCCCCCACCCCTTTTGGATCCGTTTCCCGACCATGCCTGGCTGCAGGATCATGTTTACTCCACCGTTTCCCGCTATTACGAATCAGGTAGTGTCGCAGAGATCCGTCAGGGTCCCGGGCACGGCGAAGACACTGTTTACACCGTGAAAGCGGCTAGCTCCAGTTTCACCTCACTACTACTACTTCCATATCTTCCCCTGTGGGGAAATCAAACTGACTGGGAATGGCTTCAGCTTTTGCCAATTTAGTTTAGCACTCTAGAGGGTTGTGTGTGCGCGCGCGTGTGTGTGTGTGTTTTTTTTTTTTCTTTCCTCCCAGATCTCTGAGCGGGTCAAAAGAACCCTTCAACAGAAGAATCCTCCCTGTGATTGTCTGCTTTTTTGTTTTCTCGTTTTGAGTGGGTTTCCCAAAGGATGTTAGGGTCTAGCAACAGCAGCCATCGGCCGTGGTCTTTTCCCGAAAAGACTTAACTGATCAGGAGCCAGGCTCGTCGTTCTGCCCGGCTGAGATTTCCTCTTTTTTTTTTTTTTTTTCCCTAAATCTCGGCCGTTTGGACACAAGCAAGCTTATTGAGGGATGAGGGTGTTTGGCCTCGGGGCTCAAGAAAAACAAAGTTTGTTTCAGCTTCTCGGTGCCTTCGGGGCAATTTTCGATAGCGAGTGTGCAAATCACCTTTTCACCAGCAGCCGCCGTGCCCCTCCCCCCGAGCCCCACCCGCAGCCTGAGCACGCCAACCTTGCAGGAAGGGAAAAACGTGGGGTGCAGCGGAGGTGAGGCAGCCTTGCTTTCTGCGGACTCAGCTTCTTAGCGGGGAAGTCAGTAACCTTTTTTGAATGGGGGGGGCGAGTGTAACCCAACAGCCTCTTATTTGCACACCCCCTTCCTTCCCTGCACGGTTGGCTCGCCTCTTGAGCTCCAGAGCCTTGATGCTCCCTTCTGTCTCCCTGCAAGGTGCCCAGCTGTGGCCTCCCGGGGCCTCACATTCCTAACATGAACTCGGCCCGGAGCAAAAATCAGAACGAGGATCATGGCCTGCGGCATTTGTTTCTGCCTTAGCAAGCGACGGGCGATTCGGAGAGGGTCGACACGGCAAAAGCGAGCCGAGTCCTCCGTTACGCTTCCCGTCGTGCAGAGTTGTTTCCCAGCCTTTCCAGTTTTGCAGTCTGGGGGCGGAGGGGGACTGGGATGGTCCCGCAAGCGGGCGAGTAGCTCCCTTTGCACGAAGGGGTTGGGCACGCACGCCTGCCGCTTGTGCCGATGGAGCACGCGCACGTGCCCTGCTGCTCGTGCAAGGGGGAAGCACGCGCGTGCTTGCTCTCCTCTGCTTCTGTGGCTGGGTTTGAAACGGCTTGTGGCCCGGTAGTGGGCTGTGGGTCTGGGGTTGGGGACCCCCGCCATAGTGTCTGCCTGCTGTCTTCTTTCTCCTCCGTTCCTTCCCAGGCTTAATTTAGAAGACGTTCAGCCGCCCGATCTCCCCGAGGGCTGCAGGACGTCGCTGAGAAGGGGCGGCAGGAGGTGCCCCCATTTTTTTAATTACTGAGCCTGCTCAGAATGTCACCTGTAACTGATTTAATCCTGGGGGATTAAATACGGGAATTAACAGGGACTTTCAAAGGGGTCCTGTTCCCATTCTCACCTTCAACTCTCCCCTCCCCAGCTCAGGGCTCTTGTGCAAATTCCAGGTCAGCCATCTCTGTCTTACTTGCCCGTAGTTTCCTGAGCGAGCAGTCTTACTGTCTTATTACAGTGAATACCTCATGATAAGAGCCTCTGCTCTTAACCTCTCAATGCCTCTCCAGTGGCTGCCGGAGGCCTCATTTGGGGAGGGTCCACCTCCATCCATTTCAGGGGTACCCCCACAGGCCCCTTCCTTTTACCTCACTGCGTAGGGAGCAGCGCTAAGGGGGTCTGCTGTGGCTCTCCTACTTGCCCAGATACGTTAAGGTGATCTCTGCAGTGCATTTGCTGGCTTCTTTCAACGCCTGTCCTTAGCAGATGCTTTAAAAAGAAAAAACACCTGTTCATTTCTTCCTTGTAATTCCAGATTGCTTTGGAAAATCTAGCCTCCATCCCCGTCGGCAGGATCCCGTCTGTCCCAGGCGTAGGCCTTCTGCGTCGGGCGTAGACGGCCTTGTTCTTTCTCGCGGCGTGTCCTTCGCGATCTGTCTCGAGATTTTTGTGTAAGACTTACCTCATCGACGGCATGTGGCCTTGAGTTCCACAGGCCCTGCTTCCTGGTCTTTCGCGGTCAGACGTTGCCTTTCCGATTTCAGCGTGTGCCTTCTTGCCCTGGAGAACGGCTGGGCGTCTCCGGATGGTTTCAGTATTCTTAAATACCTCGGTTGCATTTCCTGTTAACTCCCTTTCCAGATAGAGTTGCACATTGTCCTCTTATGCAATCCTCACATCCCTACCTCAAAACTTAACGAGAAGGAAAAAAAAAAAAAAAAAAGAAAGATTATTCCACGTTTTCAGTTTCTCCAGGATGGCATTGGACTTAGACATAAAAGCTGATTCAAGAGATCCTGTTTTGCCGAGTTGGCTTAGTTCGCAGCTTCGGGCACTTCTCCGTCTCTTCTCTGTCCTTCCGCTCGATCGTTTTAGCAAACGCGACATGCCAAGAGTGCGTTCTGGCTCATAAGCCCTCCTCCGTTGGGGCTGCTTGTCCCTTTGTTTCAGGACCCAACCAAAGATAATTAAAAACAGGGAAAAAAAGACAGAGCATTCCTGTCCGTATCAAAAGACGACTCTTTCCTAACGAGAAAAATGGGTTTATTTCAGCCCTAGATTCAACGCCGATGCTGAAACAGCAGCGGTGAGTGAGTCTTCTATCCACCCCGATCTCTCTGCTGCTGTAGAACAGTGTTTCCCAAACTTGACAATTTTAAGGCATGTGGACTTCAACTCCCAGAATTCCACAGCCAGCAACGCTGGCTGTGGAATTCTGGGAGTTGAAGTCCTCATGCCTTAAAATTGTCAAGTTTGGGAAACACTGCTATAGAAAATGGCATTCAGTTTAAAAACAAAAAACAAAAAAACCTACAAGAAAAGATGGGGGAGATCTAAGCTTCAGTCATCTTTCTTACAAAAGAGCTGTAAGATCAAATATTCCTAAGTACTACTGATCCAAACTCTCTCCAAACTCCAGTTTTCCAAAGGAAGGCGGTGATCCTGCAGAGGATCCACAAATATTTTTTGGGGGGTTGGTCGGTTTTTGTGCAGCGTGACGGGCAATGAAAAGGACGCTTGTTTAGTCTTTTGGTGAGGTCAAGGACCCAACAGGGGTCTTTATCCATGTAGCTACAGGTGTAGCTTTTTAAAGAAGAGATGGTATAACGTTGTGCCTCGCCAATCCAGGCGTGTGCCGTGGCTTGTATTTTGCTCAGAGCAGACCCCTGGGAGGGAAGAATTTCTGTTCATAAAAAATAAAGCTTTCGATCACGGTGTTGGAAAAAAACAAAAACGAACCCAGAACGAGGGAAAAATAGGATAATATTTCTGCACCGTGGAGGAAAAAGGACCGTCGCTATTCTAGGTGGCTCTCCATTTTGAGCCAAAGTGCTCCCGGTTTGGGGGGGGGGGAGGAAAGAGGACTTTGTAAATGTTCACCCTGGAGTAAAATTAACCAGGCGTGAAGTCAATATCCTGATCAATTGTCACTGCTGGCGAGTGAGCACTTAAAAAGGAAGATTGAGGTCTCTGCCTTTGCCAGGGCTAGGAGGGAGGGAAACTCAAGAGAATTTATTTGTACGTGACCTCATGTTTTGGGGCGCAGGAAAAAAATGGGAGCGCTCTTGCTTTGCCAGTTCATATTTCCTTTTTGGTGACGGGTTTATGTGTTCATCTGCAGGCATTCTCCCCTTACTGGCAAGGAAGTATAAACCATAAAGGGGGGAAAATTCTATTTAAACTCTGGGTGGGTTGGCAACCAACTGGCCTTTCATTAATTGTGCTTTCCAAATAAATGTTTTTTTGTTTTTTTTAAAAGTCTCACATCCTTTCGAAAGGTAGTTTGCGGAAACATCTCTTGTCCCTTTAAGCAGGGTTTGTTTTCCTGGCATGCATTTTGTTGCCGCAAAACTTTATTGGCAAAAAAAAAAAGGTGTTGTCCCAAGCTCCTCGAATTTACAACTGGATCGCTCACTACGGGGTGATCCTTTCTAGGTCCTGAAAGACACGATAGGATCAGATCCTTGGGATCAGGTCTCTGGGGTGGCAGATGCCAGCCGCACAAAAACCGATAACAGAAAGGTGATTTTTAAGACATAGTCAAAGGACAGGAAGGGGGTCAACCACGGCAACTTGGCAACCTGTGGACTTCAATTCCCGGGATTCCTGAGCCGGAAGTAACATTCCAAAGAAAGATGAAGATTCTGTAGAGTGGCCCACAAAACATATTTTGGGTTTTTTTTTTTTTTCCCTGTGGTATGATGCGTAATGGAAAAAAAGCTTGCTTGGTCTTGGGGAGACTTAAAAAGAGTATTTGGATAGCTACAGGTGTAGCCTTTTAAAGTGTGGAGAGTGTAAAGTTGTGCCTCTCCATTCCAAGGAAGTGACTTGTATTCCTCGGCAAGGGAAGAGGCGGCTGTCTCAGGAATGCTGGGAGTTGAAGTCCATGGGTTGTAAAGCCGCCATAGTTGATCACCCGGGTCAAGAGGAATTAATGTGAGGTGCTTCCCTACTCGGTAATCTCATCTCCTGCTTTCTAAAGCCTTTGAACCATTTTTATTAAGGACAGTTGCTCCTGTGGTGGCGCAGTGGTTAGGATGCAGCATTGCAGGCTAACTCTGCCGACTGCCAGCGGTTCGATCGTGACCAGCTCAAAGTTGATTTCAGCCTTCCATCCTTCCGAGGCCGGTAAAACGAGGATCCAGATTGTTGGAAACCCTGACTCTGTAAACCGCTTACACAGGATTGCAAAGCACTGTGAAGTGGTAGATAAGTGCTATGGCTATTTTGCACTCTTTAGTGCCAGGTTTAGCTCGTGTCTCTGGTGTGTGTGTGTGTGTGTGTGTGTGTGTGTGTGTTTCCCCCACCCAAATTTTGCTTTTGCTGGCTTTGTCGTCTCCACCCTGCCGCTCTTTTGTGACGCTAAATCCACAGGATGTTCGAAGCTCTTCGTTCAGAGTCATTTCTTCCCTTTTTCTTAGCGATAAGCAGTGTGACTGTTCGGCTGCTTTTGTGGTGATCTGTTTCCGGTGTATATATTGAAATGTTTCTCTTCGGCTGGCTAAAATCCTGAGATTTTATTTTAGTTCCCCCCCCCCCCCCGTCCCTCCTAAAAGAACAAATTACTCAGGATTTGACAGCAACACCTACTGGGTGCTCCTGTTCCCGTGGTTTTCCATCCTCCCCTTCTGTAATTCAGAATATGCCTTGGATTTAGGGGGGGGGGGGCTGTCCCTCTTAGGAAAACTTCCCCAATTCTTCCCTCACCGCCAGTGGGATTAATTTTAATCTCCCCCATAAGAAAGAGGGCCCTACGTAGTCCTAATGGCTTTTAGAGTGATCTATATGGGAATCAATAACTTAAACTGAAAATAGCCCCACGAAGGGGAAGTATTTTAAGCAAACTCTGTAATAAGAGGATCAACTTTCTCTCTGTTTGTTATTTGTTTTCTTCAGGATTTATTTTATTTGATACCCCCTCTCTTCCCCCCCCCTCCCCCCGTGATTCTGCTTTGTTTGAAGACTTTATGCATTTGATAGTATGGGGACTATGAATTTATTTTGGGTGACAGGTCCCACTGTCCCCTTGTAGTAGTTAAGGCTAATAAAATCCAAAAGATCTGGAAAAGATCCGCCTCTGTGCTAGGCTCACAGCTAGCGTTCCCCTCTCCCGTTCGCACGTCCTGTATTAAACGAATCCAACTTCTCCCAATTATTGTACGTGATTCCTCACCTTGGGACTTCATCCCAAGAAGCCAAACGGAAAAAAAAAAAAAGATTTGGAAAGGGACAATTTGGTGCGGCCAACTCAGCCTACCAGGGACAACTCAACCATTTTTAAGTATTTACACTGATTTAAAAAAATACCATTTTTTTTTTTTTTGGTTCGTTCAGCATTTCAGTTTGACCCTCCCATCATTGCCTCCTCTGCCTTTCAAAATTCTCTTCCGCCATTCCTGCAATATTTAGGGTTAACTCGTGACCTGCAGTGAGTTGTCTCATGGCAATGTTGTCCAAGACCCAAATGGGTTGCTGCTTCAAGCTTTGCAGTCGCCCCAAAGTTAGGCATCTATTCTCCCCCTTTTTAAAAAAGATAATCGAAAACCAATTTTCCGCCCCATTTTTGGGGGATTGGTTCTCAAACTCCATATATATATATATATATATATATATATATATATGTATGTATGTATGTATGTATGTATGTATGTATGTATGTATGTATGTATGTAGGTTTTTGGTTATTCGGGCTTTCTCCCGCATAAAATTGGAAGTGTCTTGGCGACGTTTCGACGAAGTCCCATTTGACGTTTCGACGAAGTCCCATTCGTCATCTTCAGGCTGGTGTTTTCGGCTTCGTGCTTCTAGGAGCTCCTAGAAGCACGAAGCCAAAAACACCAGCCTGAAGATGACGAAGCCAAAAACACCAGCCTGAAGATGACGAATGGGACTTCGTTGAAACGTTGCCAAGACACTTCCAATTTTACGTGGGAGAAAACCCGAATAACCAAAGACCAACATACAAACACCCGCGAAAACCTCAGAATATATATATATATATATATATTATATATCCTTAATAACTATATATATATATATATATTGGTAAGCAGAGGTGGTACAGCGCCCTCTTCCAGTTGTTTGCAACGGGAAAAAATAGCAAGTGTTCCTTGCACAAGGATTACAAAACGGCAGGCAAGACCCACAATGGCCATTTGGGAGGAGGTGGGATATTGACTTCCTCACCCCCGACCCCCCCACCCACAAATAACTCCCCAGAGCTTAAGAGTTTGTGAACTTTCGGTCGGCCTGTCTTGAGGATGGAACAGCTGGCCTCTGCTGTTCTTGCTGATCTGATGATCACGTCTCCCAGGTCTTACCTGTGTGTGAGGAGAGGGCATCTGTGAGAACAGGTGCCTCACCTTGATTTGAAGAGGAACTAGGAATTCAGCCCTTCCGGTTACTCTCTCTGCAATGATTGAACGAGCAGGCCCTGCCAGTTGTTTACACCCGAGTTTTCAACTTGAAGAGGGGTGGGCTTCAACTCCCAGAATTCCTCAGCCAGCGATGCTGGCTGGGGAATTCTGGGAGTTGAAGTCCACCCCTCTTCAAGTGGCCCTGGTTGAGAAACAGTGGCTTATATACAGGTGGCTTTGTTGTACAGAGGAATTTTGTTTGTGTGTGTGTGTGTGCTTTTTTTTTCTTCTTCAAAAAATCGGAGTACACCCACCCTCCTTCCCCCCCCCCGCCCGACATGGAGCCCCTCACCCAACCGAGCACTTTTTTTTTTGTTTTTAATTTTCTAAACACAGCAAATGACCTCTTTTGATCGGAGTAATGTAGGACTTTTTTAGAGTCCCCGGTTTCGACCAGATTTTTTGAAGTGCCATTAGGAAACATAACAGGCTCATCAACTCTTCAGTTAGGTTTTCCTTTTTTTTTTTTTGTTTCTTTTCGTCTTACAGAATTAAGTTTTGAAAATGAAAGAGGGTGTCTGTTGGTGTTCTTTTTTTTTGGTTTTTGTTTTTTAAATGAAATCGCTTATTAAAAAGTTTGAAGTTATGACGCCTTCTGTTTTGTTTTGTTTTGTTTCCTGGCGCCGGGCAGAAATGACTCAGGCGTGTTAAGTAGAGTCCACGACGACGAGCTAAAAAGTCAGGTTCCACATTTTAGGTAAGAAAAACCAAATGCACAGGTGTAGTATGGGTGGTACCTTGCTTAATAGTAGTAACTGTGAAGGGGATCTCGGAGTCCTAGTGGAGAATTCCTTAAATAGGAGCCAGCCGTGTGCTGCAGCTGCCAAAAAAGCCAAAACAGTGCTAGGCTGCATCAACAGAGGGACAGAATCAAGATAACGTGAAGTATTAATACCACTTTACAAGGCCTTGGTAAGGCCACACTTGGAATACGGCATCCAGTTTTGGTCACCACGATGTAAAAAAGATGTTGAGACTCTAGAAAGAGTACAGAGAAGAGCAACAAGGATGATCAGGGAACTGGAGGCTAAAACATAAGGAACGGTTGATAGAATTGGGTATGTCTAGTTTAACGAAGAGAAGGAAAAGGGGGGACATGATAACCGCCTTCCAGTGTCTCAGGGGCTGCCCCAAAGAAGAGGGAGTCAAGCTCTTCAAAGCGCCTGAAGGCTGGACAAGAAACAACGGATGGGAACTAATCAAGGAGAGAAGCAACCTAGAACTAAGGAGAAACTTCCTGACAGGACAATTAATCACGACTTGTCTCCACGTTTTTAAGAAGAGACTGGACAACCATTTGTCTGGAATGTATACTATAGGGCAGTGGTGGTGAACCTATGGCCCGCGTGCCAGAGGCGGCACTCAGAGCCCTCTCTGTTGGCATGCGTGCATGATACTCACCAGCCCTTCCCCGTTCTTGTGTGGTGCAGCGTCTTGTGTCTTGTATGTGCACCCCACGGTGTAGCTTTGGCCGTTTTTGCGCCTTGCAGCACGGTGGCCCCTTTTTGTGCCCCTGGTTTTTGCGTGCCAGAGGCGGCACTCAGAGGCGCCTTCCTGCCCCCCCCCCCCGAGGGCACTACAATGCTGATGCGGCCCTGGCACTTTGCAATAAATAAGTGGGTTTTGGGTTGTAATTTGGGCACTCGGTCTCAAAAAAGTTTGCCATCACTGCTATAGGGTCTCCTGCATGAGCAGGGGGTTGGACTAGAAGATCTCTGAGGTCCCTTCCCACTAACCAAACTAACTAACCAAAAAGAGAAGCAACCTGGAACTAAAGAGAAACTTCCTGACGGTTAGAACAATTAACCAGTGGAACAAAAGCTGTGAATGCTCCAACACTAGAAGTCTTTAAGAAGAGACTGGACAGCCATTTGTCTGAAATAGTATAAAGTTTCCTGCCTGAGCTGGACTAGTTGACCTCCAAGGTCCCTTCCAACTTTATTATTATTATTATTACTCTGTTATTCTGTTACAAGTGTGAATTGCTTTTGCACAGAAAGGAAGGATTTGGCTCCTTACCCATGTAGTAAAGATAGTCCTCGGCTTACAACCACAATTGGGACCAGAATTTCTAAGGCAGGTAGTGGTTAAGCCAGTCGTGCCTGATTATACCACCTTTTCCCCACAGTTGTTAAGTGAACCACACGGTCGTTAAATGAATCCAGCTTCCCTCATTGACTTTTCCTAGTTGGAAGCCGGCTGGGAACATCACAACATGGCGATCCTGTTGTAAATACATGCCAACTGCTGAGTGCCCGTGACTCTGGGATGCTGTGATGGCCATAAAAGCGAGGACCTGCCGTAACCCCCCGTTTTCAGGGCTTTTGTAACTTCAGGCACTAAACAAACAGTTGCAAGTCTACCTGTCGTAGTTTGCAACAAAAGAAGGTGGGTTGAAAGTCCCCCAACCAGGTTTTTAAAGGGGTTTTAAAATTCTCTGCAAAATTGGGCCTTGTTGAGTACAGGGTCAAATGTTCCAGTGCAAAACCAGTGGTGCACTAATAAAGTGCTATTTTTCAATTAAATAATAATAATAGTAGAGTTGGAAGGGACACTGGAAGTCTTCTAGTCCAGCCCCCCACTCAGGCAGGAGATGCTATAAAGTTTCAGAATAACAGAAGGGATCCTGGAGGTTATCTAGTCCAGGGCTTTTCAACCCGTGGTGCAGGTAGCACCTGTGGTACATTGGCACCTGGCAGGTGGGACGCGACCATCCTAGAAAAGGGGTAGCGGGGGAGGGGAATGAGCTGAACCGGTGGCAGCACCGCACAAGCCTGAGCAAGAGACGGCTGGAGCTGTAGGGCTGTCAGGGCTCAGCAGAAGCGCCAGGATCAGTGCTGCTTTCCAGCTGGAAAACAGCACTGATCCTGGGGCTTCCGCTGAGGCCAGAAGCACTGATTAGCTGGAATGTTGCAGCCTCTGCAGGATCTTGTGATTTACATTCAGAGTCTTGGCAACTGATTCCTATTTAGGACGGTCACAGTCTCCCAGGGTCATGTGAAGTGACCCAAACCTGCTGCAACCACCCAGCAGACGGGGGGGGGGAATAAAAACCAAACACCCCCCCACCCCCTCGCTGCCAATCCTCCACAGAAACGCTCACAACCATGAAAACCTCGGACAGGAGGAAGAGCGCCACCGGGTGGGCAGGCAGGGGTCTTGCTCAGCTGTGCCTTGGAGGGCACTTTTTTCAGGGCCATTGTAACTTCGAACAGTCACTAAGCGAACTGTTGTAAGTCGAGGACTACCTGTACTTTATCACTTTTTTTCCTTTTTGGGGGGGGTCATCAAGTTTTTGACACCTTGCTAGGCGACTGGTGGTCCTCGGATGTTGCCATATCCTAAAAGTGGTACAATGGGTGAAAAGGTTGAAAAGCCCTGCTCTAATCCAGCGCCCACCTCAACCCCCCCCCCCCCCCGCTCAAGCAGGAAACCCTAATATCATTTCAGACATTTGAATCTCTTCTTTAAAAACCTCCAGGGTTGTCCTCTTCTATTTAAAATTGGATTGCGATGAAATTAGTTTCATTTTTTTCCATGTTAACTTTTAGCTTTTTGAACGTTCTTAAGTTTAACTTTGGATGTCCGAAATCCAGAAGTTGCTAAAAAAAAAAAAAAAAAAGGCCTCTAAGGCAGTGTTTCTCAACCTTGACCATTTTAAGGCATGTGGACTTCATCTCCCAGAATTCCACAGCCAGCATTGCTGGCTGTGGAATTCTGGGAGTTGAAGTCCACATGCCTTAAAATGGTCAAGGTTGAGAAACACTGCTCTAAGGAAACAAGAGACTAGGCGCAGCTAACTGCCGTCCACAACTCCTCAAAGGTCAAAATAAGAGGAACGGGATGTGGTTGTCGAAGCCAGGCTGGTGCACAAACAGGGAACTCACCGGCCAGGAACGGCGTTGCTGTTTCAGCTGCATGAGCCATGCGCACTTCTCTTAAAAGATGTGCTGACGGTTGGCAACCACAATCACACTGGGTGTTAAGGTTGCGGTTGTCCTGGGAGGGGGAGGGGGTGATCCCAGGCTTTGCAAGCCCTCAATTTCCAATCTCAGGGTTTTATCATTGTGGAAGAGAACCCCAATAAAGGTAGTCCTCGACTTACGACCGCAACTGACCTCCCCGATTTACGTTGCTAAGGGAGACATTCGTTAAATGAGTTTTGCCCCGTTTTCCGGCTTTTTCCTGCCATTAAACCAGCATAATCCCTTGTACTCCAGGCAGCCTCTCTTATTGTTTACCCCAGGATAGTGTTTCTCAACTTGAGCAACTTTTGAGCTGTGCTGGCTGGGGAATTCTGGGAGTTGAAAGTCCACCCAGCTCAAAGCCGCCCGGGTGGAGAATCGCTGAAGGCCGGAAGGCAGTTAAGAGGGATCCAAATTCCTTTGCGGTCTCCATTCCCTCCTCAATTCGGCATTTGCAAAAGGAGCGCTTCTCCTCAATGAGATACAGCAGCTTTAATCTTCTCAAAAGCAGGGAGATTGCTTAGACCAGAGGCCCCCAACCTTTTGGGCACCAGGGACCGGTTCCGTGGAGAGAGGTTTTTCCACGGACCAGAAAGTGTGTGGTTTTGTGTGCTGCCTGCATCCCACAGATGGGGCGTTGCTTATTTGTGTGGACCGGTTGCTGGCATGCTGTGGCCCAGTACCGGTCCATGGACCGGGGCATTGGGGACCCCTGGCTTAAACCACCCGGTGCCACCTAAGAAAGCGTCTTCTCTGCCTTACTCTCCTTGGAGGTGCAAATGCCATTTATCAATTAATTACCAAAGTTAAAGTACGTACTGTCAAGGCCATGGTTTTCCCAGTTGCAAAGTATAGCTGTTTCGTGTCTGGTGTGGAGTTTCCTATATCTGTCGCCCTGCCTGTTTAACTTATATGCAGAGCACATCATGAGAAAGGCAAGGCTAGATGAATCAAAAGTTGGAATTAAGATTGCCGGGAGAAATATCAACCACCTAAGATATGCAGACGATACCACTCTAATGGCAGAAAGTGAAGAGGAACTAAAGAGCCTCTTGATGCGGTTGAAGAAGGAGAGTGCAAAAGTAGGCTTGAAACTCAACATTACGAAAACCAAAATCATGGCATCCGGCCCTCTCAATTCCTGGCCAATTGATGGGGAAGAAATGGAGGTAGTGACAGATTTTATTTTTCTGGGCTCCAAGATCACCTCAGATGGGGACTGCAGCCAAGAAATTAAAAGACGCTGGCTCCTGGGGAGGAAAGCTATAACAAATCTAGACAGCACACTAAAAAGCAGAGACGTCACTCTGCCAACAAAAGGGTGTATAGTCCAAGCCATGGTTTTCCCAGTTGCAATGTACGGCTGTGAAAGTTGGGCCATAAGAAAGGCTGAGCGCCAAAGAATGGAGGCCTTTGAACTCTGGTGCCGGAGAAGACTCCTGCGAGTCCCCTGGACTGCAAGGCGATCCAACCGGTCAGTCCTGGAGGAGATCAACCCCGACTGCTCTTTAGAAGGCCAGATCCTGAAGCTGAAACTCAAGTCCTTTGGCCACCTAAGGAGAAGGAAGGACTCCCTGGAGAAGAGCCTGATGCTGGGAAAGATGGAGGGCGAGAGAAGAAGGGGACGACAGAGAAGGAGGTGGCTGGATGGAGTCCCTGAAGCAGGAGGCGTGAGCTTCAATGGACTCCAGAAGATAGCAGAGGACAGGAAGGCCTGGAGGAACGTGGTCCATGGGGTCGCGATGGGTCGGACACGACCGCAGTTAACAACCCAATTCAGCAAAGCCTCCCATTTTACTTCTGCCTTCTGCAACCAGACGTAACTTCCCCACTGTCAAATGATCTGCACCTTGAAAACCAAGAATCGTGGCAGATATTAAAAAAACACCTACAAGGCGCATGGGGACAACAGAGCATTTATTTACATTTGGGCTCAAACAGGACAGTAAAAATACAGCGTGGCTGGAGCAGATCCCGTGGGGCAGGGGAGAATGACCCACTCAAATCAAACCCAAAAGTTCACCCCCCAAGGAGTCCCTCGGCCCAATCTCGGTCCTGGCTGATGGGGCCTCGGTGTGGTAAGCGAGGAGGTAGCCAGGAGTAGATAGCCAGTCTTTGGGTCTTGGGAGAGAAACCCTTCATCCTTCCAGGCAGGGCAAAAGCTGGGGAGAGGGCCGAGGAAGGGAAGGGGCTGTTAAAACAGAGGTCATAACCGGTGAGAAATGCATTTTGACCTCTTTTTTAAGATACGTTCACCGAAAATGGGAAGCACACGTCGGTTTCACCATCAGGCCCAAAAGAATGGAATTATTTTTTTTATTTTTTTAAAATCCTCAGAGGAAAACCCTGTGAACTGCTCTAGGGTTGGGGGTTTTTGTGTGTGTGTATGTGTGTGTGTGTGGGAAATCTCACTGCAACTTGTGTTTTTTTCTTCGGCGGTCTTAAAAACAAACAGACAAACAAAAAAAAAAAAACCCATTTTCTGTTGGCACAGAAATTAAAAATAAAAGGAAAAACCCAAGGAGCGCCTTTAGTGGGGTTGTTTGTTTGTTTTCCAGCAATTCGATTTCGGGGTGATTTTTGCAAACCCCCTCCAGCATAAGCCAGTTTTCCAAATTGATTCCCCCCCACACACACACCAGTCAGCATCAGGATAAGATGGGCGGTCCTGTGAATTAATCAACTCCCCAGGTCATGTTCCAAATACGGCGACCGATAAAAGAGACAGGACCGAATCTCTTGCTTTCTAAGGACCCAGCTGAACAGGGGAAGGACGGAGGTCTGCTCACTAGAGTGGGGTGCAGGGCAGGGGAGCATGGGTGTACAAATACTTGGGGAACCGATGGCAGCGATTCCCGCAATGCAGAGCTGGCCCCAAGTCCTTCCCTCGCTTCCCCCTTGCTAAAATCTCTTTCTGAGCCATGGATTCCTTGGCACATGAACACGGCAAAAATGGCTGATCTGTTCGCTGTTGTTTTTTTTTGGTTTTTTGGCTCAGGGTCTCTTATAATCCAGAAGATTTGTGTGTGGGGGGTGGGGTGGGGTGGGGGGAAAGTCCCAAAATTTTTCCCCAGCATGTCGTCGTCCTCCAATTTGCTGACTTGTTCGGATCCACAGTCCCGCCGTCCTTTATCGTTCCTCCTGTTAAAACGCGAGCTGCCGTCGCCGTCTCTACCCAATTTTTCGCCACGAAAGAGAGCGAGACGGTGAGAAGATGACGACGGTTTGAACGCCCCTTCTGGAAAAATTGCACTTTTTTTATCTCGCTCGGAAAGAAGCACATCCGCAGCTCCGGATTGAGAGAGTTGCTGAAAGCCGGTTGATCCGAGGAAGGTCAGCAAACCAAGTGTTTAGGCGTCCTCCAGGCACGGCGGCATCCACCGTCTCCTCCCCGGCAAACGGCGACGGGAGAACTCCGGAGGGACCGCTGCCATCGTGGGTGACTGGTCGAAAAAATAGACAGAGGAATATTCGTCCAAAGGGATGGACTGGCGTGTTTTGTTTTTTCCTTAAAAATCCCTTAGATCCAGAATAGCGTAGAATTAAAAGGTAAAGAATCCATACACCCATCCCTCCAGGAGGCTCCCCGATTCCACGGATATTGTGCCAAAAATTACATTCCAAGAGTTGAACTTTTTTTATTATTATTATTGTTATTGTTTCCTGCGTCCTGCTCCCAAAGGATTTATCCTGTCCTTGGGAGAAACAGGAAAAAAAGTTCCCCGCTTTCCTTCCCAGGAAAGAAAACCAAAAGCCTGGTGGTGGCTCGGTGGTTCGTCCGGGCGTGCCGGCATCTTCAGTCTATTTTCACCGCGGCGTAAATTTTGCGGACAAACATGTAAGCTGCATAGAAGCCGATGGTCCCGGTCAGGAGCCAGAAGGACAGCACCATGAGGGCAGTGTAGCCGAAATACAACAGGGAGGGGATGAATTCCACAATGTCCAGCTGGAAGAGAAGAAAAAGGGAGTTAGGGGGAGGGAAATTAAGGGGAGGGGGGAGAGCTGAACCCCAACAGTCCCCTTCAGGGAGGCAAGGAAGGACCAGGGAGGACAGGATAGCAGCCTTCTAGTATCTCAGGGGCTGCCCCAAAGAAGAGGGAGTCAAGCTATTCCCCAAAGCGCCTGAAGGCAGGACAAGAAGCAACGGGTGGGAACTAACCAAAGAGAGAAGCAACCTAGAACTAAGGAGAAACTTCCTAACAGTGAGGGACAATTAACCAGTGGAACTACCTGCCTCCAGAAGCTGTGGGTGCTCCATCACTGGAGGTCTTCAAGAAGAGATTGGACAGCCATTTGTCCAGAATTGTATAGGGTTTCCTGCTTCAGCAGGGGGTTGGACTAGAATAGGGGTCCCCAACCTGTGGGCCGTGGCCACTATTGGGCCGTGGCCTATTAGCCACCAGGCCGCATGAATGGCTGGCAATTGTGGGAGCGTGTGTGGGCATTGCGTCCCCAAACAATAGGTTCACTTAACAATGGTGAGTTCACTTTATGACCATTGCCTTTGGTTTATAACTGCTGCAAAAACAATGGTAATCGTGAGGGCAGTGGTGTAGTATCCTGCTTAACAGCCAGCATGGCTTAGGTCAGTGGTGGCAAACCCATGGCACGGGTGCCAGAGGCGGCACTCCGAGCCCTCTCTGTGGGCACGTGCGCCGTCGCCCCAGTCCTAGGCCTTCAGCTGGGTTTTATAAAACCTTTTCGCTTTAGGCCTCTGCCGCCGTGTGCAAAAAAGAAAGAAAAAGGTTCAATCAATCAGTCAATTTCAACTTCTCGCGGAAAAAAAAAAAGATCTTGCAAAGTTGGAATTGATTGATTGAACTTTTTAGTCCCACCCAGTCTGCCTTTACCACCGCAGCCACGCCCACTCAATGGGCAACACCTACCAGGCACCTGACCAGTTATTTTAAAATAAATAATAAAATAAAATAAATAAAAATAATAAAATAAAATACTAAATAGAATTATAAATTAAAATAAAAAGAATAAAAATACTAAAATAAAATAAATAAGATAAAAATAAAAATACTAAAATAAAAATATTAAAATAAAAAAATAAAAATACTAAAATAAAATAAATAAAATAAAAATGAAAATAATAAATTAAAATACTAAAATAATAAATGAAATAGTAAAATAAAATAAAATACTAAAATAATATAAAATAAACTAAAATACTAAAATAAAATAGATAAAATAAAAATAAAATTAAAACAATAACATAAAAATAAATAAAATAAAAATAAAAAGGAGTACCTTATTCACGAAGTAGAAGACGGCATAGATCAGCACGTAGAAGGCGGATCCTCCGGAGACCAGGAAGGTCCTCCACCACCATCGATAATCCTGCCAAAATGAGCAGACCCACCTTGGATTACCTCCAGTTACAACCGTCATTTAGTGACCGTTCAAAGTTACAAAGGCACCGAAAAAAGGTGACCGGCAACCGGTCCTCGTCATTACAACCATCGCAGCATCGCCATAATGGGTCACATGATCAAAATCCGGGCGCTTGGCATCTACCTAGGACGGTTGCAGTGTCCCTGGGTCACGTGATCACCGTCTGTGACTTTCTTGGATGGCTTCCAACAACCAAAACCAATAGGCAAAGCCAGATTCACGTAATGATCTCATAATTGGCTTAACGACTGCAGTGATTCACTTAAGAATGGTGGCAAAGAAAGGTCGTAGGAGCCCTGGTGGCACTGTGGTTAGAAGGCAGGATTGCAGGTTGACTCTGCCCACAGCCGGGAGTTCGATCCTGACCAGCTCAAGATCGACTCAGCCTTCCATCCTTCCGAGGTCAGTAAAATGGGGACCCAGATTGCTGGTGGCAAATAAGGCTGACTCTATAAGCCGCTTAGAGAGGGCTGTAAAACAGTGTTTCCCAAACTTGACAATTTTAAGGCATGAGGACTTCAACTCCCAGAATTCCACAGCCAGCAACACTGGCTGTGGAATTCTGGGAGTTGAAGTCCACATGCCTTAAAATTGTCAAGTTTGGGAAACACTGCTGTAAAAGAACTGTGAGGCGGTAGATAAGTCTAAGGGCTCTTGCTATAAATGAGGCGCAAGAGCATTTAGCCTTATACATCGCCCCGTGGCGCTTTACAGCGTGGTTTACAAGGACAGCATTCTTGGCATGTTGCCCTCAACCATCTAGGTCCTCATTTTACCGAACTGGGAAGGATGGAGGAAGGCTGAGTCAACCTTGAGCCGGTGAGAATCGAACTGCTGGCAGTCGGCAGAGTTAACCTGCAATGTGGCTGTTATGGTTCCGGCTAATGAAACATTTCAAAGAACTTCCAGGCATTTATTTTCCTAAAAGTCTTTTATTGAATCGAAATGTCAGCACAGGCACAACGGAAGGATGCTAGGATCTAAGTTCTCTTCCTCTGAGCAGTTAAATTACCAGCATGTTCTCTCCCTAAATTAGCCGTCATATATCACATTATCCAATTAGTGTGAAGGTCATAGGTTTTCTTCCTCTTTCTTTCCCGGGCTTTACCCCCAACCCCCCTTCTGCTCTGTATTAACCCCACAAATACCAGACAGTTCTGCATATTGTCAAAAGCAAGAATATACAATATTTGCAGCGTTGACATCGGCATTCTAACTACGTCGCTATCCAACATCCCGAACCTCAGAGAGCACCAAGGACCCCCCACAATTATCTTCCTCCTCCTCCTCCTCCTCCCTTCTAGCACTGATGATGTTCCCTAGTCAGGTCATGAAACGTCTGCAAGAAAACCACCCAGCTCAGAGAGCACCAAGGAGCCCACAATTATCTTCCTCCTCCTCCCTTCTAGCACTGATGATGTTCCCTAGTCAGGTCATGAAACGTCTGCAAGAAAACCACCCAGCTCAGACAGCACCAAGGAGCCCACAGTCATTCCTCCTCCTTCTCCTCCTCCCTTCCAGCACTGATGATGTTCCCTAGTCGGGTCACGAAACGTCTGCAAGAAAACCACCCAGCTCAGAGAGCACCACGGACCCCACATTTCAACCCGAGCTACCAATATTCCCTTCTACTGGGTCTCCCACTGCAGCGGTAAATACTTTCTCTCCGATTTCCTTCTCTGGGTCCCGATCCCTACACCTAGCTCTGCAGGACACAGACTCCTTCCTTGCACCTCAAAGGCCGGGGATTCTGGATCCGTGGCAGACCTCGGTTCCCCAACCCTGCGACCTGCCCCCCCTCGTCCCCCCCCACCTTACCTCGGCACAGAGCTGGAAGTACACCATGACGATGCTGATCTGGGAACAGGAGACCACCAGGATGATGAACACCAGGAATAAGAAGCCAAAGAGGTAGTAGAACTGATTCTCCCAGATGGCCTGGATCGAAGAAAGACCGGCAGATACTCAGGATCTTGGTTAGGACTTTTAAAACTCTTCAGGAACTATCTCACCCCCTCTGTGGATCTCCCCTCGAGGGGGTAACGTGCTCCAGAGGGCAGGGGCCACAGCAGAAAAGACCCTCCCAAAATTCTTTGGCCAACTGGGTTCTCAGCAAGCTCCATCATCCAGGTCCTGGTTGTTCCAAAGGTGCTTTATTCAAAAGACACCTGGAGTTCCTTGTTTCTTCCCCTTTTTTTTTCTCTTGGAAGATGTTTCTATCCCCATCTGAGAAGCTTCTTCAGGTTCTGACTGGATGGTGGGGAAGGGAAGGATTTATACTCCTTGCAGACAGCTGGTCCTTTGCACCCTTTTAGAGAGTCATTGAGGCCACCTGTGTCCTCAGTTTGTCCCAAAGGTGCTTTTTCATGAAGCAACTGGACTGTTTTTCTCTGAAGACCTTTCACTCCTCATCCCAGAAGCTTCCTCTGGATGGTGGGGAATGGAAGGGTTTATACTCCTTGCAGACAGCTGGTCCTTTGCCTTCTTTTTTTTTTTAAAGAGAGTCGTTGAGGCCACCTGGAGGTTTATCTGTGCCCTCGGGGTCACCCGAGCGTTGCAAATGGGGGTGGAGCTTTCTTGGAACCAGGGGTCCAAGAGGTCAAAATTGAACCACCCTCCTTCAACAGAGGGGGAGGGGCACAACATCATCTAGCTCCAGTCTACCACACGGTGCTTCCAGGAAGGCTCCACCCCCATTTGCACCGCTCAGGTGACCCTGAGGACACAGGTAAGCCTCCAGGTGGCCTCAAGGACTCTCTCAAAGACGGCAAAGGACCAGCGGTCTGCAAGGAGTATAAATCCTTCCCTTCCCCTCCATCCAGTCAGAACCTGATGAAGCTTCTGGGATGAGAAGCGAAAGGTCTTCCAAGAAAAACAGTCCAGTTGTCTCCTGAAAAAGCACCATTGAGGACACAGGTGAACCTCCAGGCGGCTTCAACGGCCCCCTAAAAGATTGCAAATGACCAGCTGTCTGCAAGGAGTATAAATCCTTCCCTTCCCCATCATCCAGTCAGAACCTGAACAAGCTTCTCAGATGGGGATAGAAACGTCTTCCAAGAGAAAAAAAAAAAGAGAAGAAACAAGGAACTCCAGGTGTCTTTTGAATAAAGCACCTTTGGAACAACCAGGACCTGGATGATGGAGCTTGCTGAGAACCCAGTTGGCCAAGGAATTTTGGGAGGGTCTTTTCTGCCGTGGCCCCTGCCCTCTGGAGCACGTTACCCCCTCGAGGGGAGATCCACAGAGGCCCTCATCCTGATTAGCCTGGGGTCCTGATGGGTCAGTTCCACGCTGGAGGGAGTCAGTGGGTTAAACACCACTCACCATCATCCCGTCGTAAGCCAATTTTATTAATTTTAATGCGAATACAGGTAGTCCTCAACTTACGACGGTTCATTGAACGGCCACCCAACATTCCAACGGCACTGAAAAAAGTGACTTGCTACTGTTTCTCACTTAGGACCGTTGCAGCCCCCCCCCGTGGTCACGTGATCAAAATTCGGCCGCTTGGCAACCGGCTCGTATTTATGACGGTTTGCAGCATCCCCAGTATGTGTGTGTGTGTGTGTGTGTGTCTGTGTGTGTGTCACATGATCCCCCTTATGCGACCGTCCGAGCAGCAAAGTCAGCGAGGGAAGCCAGATTTGCTTAACGACCGTGTGACTTGTTTAATAACTGCTACGAATTGTTTAACGGGGACAAGGAAGATCGTAAAGCGGGGCCTAATTCACAGACGTCTCGCTTAGCAACGCCAACGTGGTCGTAAGACGAGCACTGCCTGTTCTTCGTTGTTTTGCATTTAAAAAAAAATCTGGCTGGAAGTCGCCCCGAGTCTCTTCACAGCGAGAGGGCCAGCGTAGAAATTTAACGATTCGCTAACTGGAATAGAGAACAACTTGTGGAGAGTGCGATAGGAAGCACCACACTGGGTTGTGAGTTCTCGGTCTGGGCAAGGAATATTTCGCACGAAAGGCGCAAAAGCGGCTGTGGGCCGGAGGGAGGGTGGGTGGGAACACAGGACTTACGCTGAAAATGAAGAAAAGTTCAATAAACATGGCTCCAAAAGGCAGAATTCCAGCCATCAGGATCCTAGGAAGGGAGGGAGAGAGGGAGGGAGGAGAAAGTGTTATGATAGAAGCCTGTGATCTTGTTCAAACGGATCGTTACAAAACTGCTTAAATAAAACCAATAAAATAAAAGGCTGTTATCGCTGTTTAAATAAATAAAACGGCTACTTATTATCCTCCGTTTAAATCGGGGGTGGGTCTTCAAACTTGGCCCTTCGATGACTTGTGGACTTCAACTCCCAGAATTCCTCAGCCAGGCACGCGTGCCTGGCTGAGGAATTCTGGGAGTTGAAGTCCACAAGTCATCGAAGGGCCAAGTTTGAAGACCCCTGGCTGAAATAAATAAACTCTGATTTTATTATCCTCGGTTTAAAACACACACAAGGCTTTTCTGAACTCGGATCAGCACCTAGCTAGGTAGAGTCAGTAATACTTTCTGCTCTGCTGATTCGTTATTGTTATTGTAATTATTAGATTTTTTTTTTGATTCTGTCTTTTCAACTATGACTCAAGGCGGCAAGCGTATCTCCTTCCTCCTCCTGTTTTCCCCACAATGACAACCCTGCGAGGTGGGCTGGGCCAAGACAGAGGGAGTGGCCCAAAATCACCCAGCCAGCTTTCCTGGCTAAGGCAGGACTAGAACTCACCGTCTCCTGGTGACTGGCCCAAAGTCACCCAGAGGCTTTCATGCCTAAGGCAGGACTAGAACTCACCGTCTCCTGCTGATTGGCCCAAAGTCACCCAGCCAGCTTTCATGCCTAAGGCAGGACTAGAATTCACCGTCTCCTGGTGATTGGCCCAGAGTCACCCAGCTGACTTTCATGCCTAAAGCAGGACTAGAACTCACCGTCCTCTGCTGATTGGCCCAGCCAGCTTTTGTGCCTAAGCTGGAACTAGAACTCACAGCCTCCTGGTCCCTAGGCCAATCCCTTTCACCACTATCCCAAGCTGGCTCTGTTATGACAGCTACTTTAGTTCCTATCCCCGACTTGCGACCAGATTGGCCCGGAAGAACTCACCCCACAAACCGGTTCATGTACCACCTCTGCTCCGGGATCTGCCTTGGGATCTGATTGGTCCGCACGGGATTGTCGTAGGGCTGCTTGCGGAAGCCGAAGTAGTAGCCCAGGTACACCAGGGGCAAGGAAATCCCGAACCACATGCAGAGCAGCGCCACCATGGTGGGGAACGGGACCTGGAAGTGAGAGCCGGATCCTCAGACTAGGGGTCTTCAAACTTGGCCCTTTGATGACTGGTGGACTTCAACTCCCAGAATTCCTCAGCCAGCCACGCTGAGGGGAAAGGGAGAGGTTTCCAAGCTGAGCCACGCTGGCTTAGGAATTCTGGGAGTTGAAGTCCACGAGTCATGAGGGGGCCATAATTCCCCCATGCTGGCTCAGGAATTCTGGGAGTTGAAGTCCACGAGTCATGAGGGGGCCATAGTTCCCCCATGCTGGCTCAGGAATTCTGGGAGTTGAAGTCCACGAGTCATGAGGGGGCCATAGTTCCCCCATGCTGGCTCAGGAATTCTGGGAGTTGAAGTCCACGAGTCATGAGGGGGCCATAGTTCCCCATGCTGGCTCAGGAATTCTGGGAGTTGAAGTCCACGAGTCATGAGGGGGCCATAGTTCCCCCATGCTGGCTCAGGAATTCTGGGAATTGAAGTCCACCAGTCATGAGGGGATCATAGTTCCCCCATGCTGGCTGAGCAATTCTGGGAGTTGAAGTCCATGAGTCATGAGGGGGCCATAGTTCCCCCATGCTGGCTGAGGAATTCTGGGAGTTGAAGTCCACCAGTCATAAAAGAGCCCAGGTTGCCTACCCCTGGGCTAGGAGAACAAACCCACCAGGACCAGATACGGCCACCCATCTGTATTTAAGAGACAAAAGCCGCTCTTTTGAAGACAGCAAAGTCCACCTTTTGGACAGAGAGGACCGCTGGTTTGAAAGAGGGGCCCAAGAGGTCATCTAGCAGCTCACAGGTCCCCAACCTTTTGGGCACCAGGCACCGGTTCCTTGGAGAAAGGTTTTTCCGCACACCGGAGGCTGCGTGGTTTTGTGTGCTGCCTGCATCTCACGGATGGGGCTTTGCTTGTTTGTGCGGACCGGTTGCTGGCATGCCGTGGCCCGGTATCGGGGTGTTGGGGATCCCTGATCTAAATTAAAATTAAAAGGCCCTCTCTCAACAGAGGGGGAGGGACACAACATCATCTATTTCCGGTCTACAACACAGTCCTTTCAGCGGTTCCAAGAAGGCTCCACGCCCATTTGCACCACTCAGGTGACCCTGAGGACACAGGCCAACCTCCAGGTGGCCTCAATGACTCTTAGAGAGAGTACAAATGACCAGATGACTGCGAGGAGCATCAATCCTTCCCTTCCCCACCGTTCAGTCAGAACTGAAGAAGCTTCTGGGATGAGCAGCGAAACGTCTTCAAGGAAAAAATCCTGAGAAAAGCACCGTTGAGGTTTCTCTCTCAGACCCACATCACGGAAAGGAGTAAGCCACAGGGGGTAGCAAGGAGAGACCTACCGCCCCCGAGGAGTGTTTGCCCCAGATGAAACAATTCAGGATGAAGCATATGCCAAAGACGACCCCGGGATACAGCATGGCGGTCTGCGAGGGGAAGAATAAACCAAGGTTAGTGGGCTCCAGCTGCGGAAATCTTCTGGTGCCACCCCTGTTTGTGTGCCCGGCAGCCAAAGGGCTCCGGTTCTTCTTCCCGCAATGCTTAAGTCAGCATGAAGAATGTGGCATGGACAGGTAGTCCTAGGCCAGGGGTAGGCCACCTTGGCTCTTTTATGACTCATGGACTTCAACTCCCAGAATTCCCAAGTCAGCCACGCTGAGCGGAAAGGGAGAGGTTTCCAAGCTGAGCCAGGCTGGCTCAGGAATTCTGGGAGTTGAAGTCCACGAGTTCATTAGGGGGCCATAGTTCCCCCATGCTGGCTGAGGAATTCTGGGAGTTGAAGTCCACCAGTCATAAAAGAGCCAAGGTCGTCTACCCCTGCCCAAATGCCTGAATTTTGATCATGTGACCGTGAGGAAAAAATATTTAAATATTTAAACCAGGGGTCTTCAAACTTGGCCCTTTGATGACTCGTGGACTTCAGCTCCCAGAATTCCTGAGCCAGCATGTCTCAGCTTGGAAACCTCTCCCTTTTCCCTCAGCATAGCTGGCTCAGGAATTCTGGGAGTTGAAGTCCACCAGTCATAAAAGAGCCAAGGTTGCTTATCCCTGTCCTAGACTTACAACACACAATTTAGCCCAGACGTTTTGTTGCTAAACAAGACAATTGTGAGTTTGTCTCACTTAAAAGTTTACCATCTTTCCTGCACATTTATTAAGTGAATCACTGCAGTTGTTAAATGAGTAACACCCTACTAGCCCTGATGCCGTTACCTAGCTGGGTCATGAAACGTCCACAAGAAAACCATCCAGCTCAGAGAGCACCAAGGACCCCTCAGTCCTCCTCCTCCTCCTTCTCTCCTCAAACTCCACTCTAGCCATGACAACATTACCTAGTTGGGTCATGAAACATCTACAAGAAAACCACCAAGCTCAGAGAGCATCAAGGACCCCCACAGTCCCCCCCTCCTCCCTTCTAGCTCTGATGATGTTGCCTACTTAGGCCATGAAACGTCCATAAGAAAACCACCCAGCTCAGAGAGCACCAAGGACCTTCAGTCCTCCTCCTCCTTCTCCTCCCTACTAGCCCTGATGACGTTACCTAGTTGGGCCATGAAACGTCTGCAAGAAAACCACCCAGTTCAACCCAAGCTGGAAATATTCTTTTCCACTGGGGCCTGTTTTCTGTTTGGGTTGAAATCATCTTCAAACTCCCGTCGCTTGCAAGGCAGTAGTTCTCCACCTGTGGATCGGGACCCCATTTGGGGTCAAACGACCCTTTCACGGGGGTCGCCAAACAACGCAGTCCGCCATTTCCCCCCCCCCTTTTCCTTAGCTGTGCTCCTCCCTTTTATTCTATTGGCTTTTGAAAGCCAATAGAAGAGACTCTCTTGAATAGAGTTTAATTCTGTTGGCTTTCAAAAGCCAATAGGAATTGTCCAGGCTGTCTCTGCCCTGCTGAGCCCGCCAAAAGCCCCATTCTGCAAATGGTGCTCCACCAGTTGAGTAGTCCTCGACTTACGACCGGTTGAGCAGTCCTCGACTTACGACCGGTTGGGGGGGGGGTCGCGGCATTAAAAAGGTTGAGAATCACTGCCCCAAGGGATTTCCTCTCCCTGTCTGACCCCAGTTAGGCCCCACCTTTTAGTCCTGACCGACAGCCCCCCCCCCAAAACCCCTTCCCCCTCCCCACCCAGAGGCAGCAGCTCCACTCACGCAGAAGGCGCCTTTTTTCCACCGATGCCCTTTGAGGGTGCGGTACAAACGGCCAGCCGAGAAGCCCCCGAAGACCCTGTGTGAAGAGAGAGCAGGGTTACTCCCCTCCCTTTATGGACCCCCCACCCCCGGGAGGAGGGGCGCCCAGGCAGCAACTGCGCTTACTCACCCCATGAACATGAAGAGGAAGCAGGCGGTGGTCATCAGAGCCCCTCGGCTGGAGGGAGACAGCATCCCCAGCATGGCCACAACTGGAAAAACAAGAGGGAAGCGTTGGGGTTTTTTAAAAAGGCCGCTGTCCTCGGGGGTCGCACGAAGCCGCTGGCGGGCCAGGATCCGTTTCTCTTGGTTTTTTCCCAACCCCACCACCTCCACCCCCACACCAGCTGCAATTCAAACCCTGCATTTGAATTGATGTTGAGATGTTGAGACTCTAGTCTAGAAAGAGTGCAGAGAAGAGCAACCCAGATGATCAGGGGACTGGAGGCTAAAACACGTAAGGAATGACTGCTGGAATTGGGGATGTCTAATTTAAGGAAGAGAAGGACGAGGGGGGGATAGGATAGCCGTCTTCCAATATCTCAAGGGCTGGATTAGTAACGAGGAAGAGAAGGGAGAGGAGGGAGAATGAGAAGGGAGATGAAAACGGAGGAGGAAGAGAAGAATGTGTAGAGAAGAGAAAGAGGAGTAGAGAGGAGGAAGAAGAACATAAGTAGACAGGAGTAGGAGGATAAGTAGAGGAGAAGGAGGAAGATAAGTAGAGAAGAAGAGGAGGATAAGTAGAGGAGAAGGTGGATAAGGAGGATAAATAGAGAAGAGGATGATGTAGAGAGGAGAAGGAGGATAAGTAGAGAGGAGGATAAGTAGAGAAGGAGGATGAGGATGAGAAGGAGGAGGATAAGTAGAGAGGAGGATAAGTAGAGAGGATGGTAAGTAGAGAGGAGGAGGATAAGTAGAGAAGAAAAGAAGTAAAAGTAGAGAGGATAAGTAGAGGAGAAAGTGGATGAGGAGGATAGAGAAGAGGATGATGTAGAAAGGAGAAGGAGAATAAGTAGAGAGGAGGATAAGTAGAGAAGGAGGATGGTAAGTAGAGAGGAGGAGGAGGATGAGAAGGAGGATAAGTAGAGAGGAGGAGGATGAGAAGGAGGATAAGTAGAGAGGAGGAGGATGAGAAGGAGGATGGTAAGTAGAGAGGAGGAGGAGGAAGATAAGTAGAGAAGAAGAGAAGTAGAAGTAGAGAGGATAAGTAGAGGAGAAAGTGGATAAGGAGGATAAATAGAAAAGAGGATGATGTAGAGAGGAGGAGGAGGATAAGTAGAGAAGGAGGAGGATAAGTAGAGGAGTATGAGGATAAGTAGAAAGGAGGAGGATGAGAAGGAGGATGGTAAGTAGAGAGGAGGAAGAGCATAAGTAGAGAAGAAGAGAAGTAGAAATAGAGAGGATAAGTAGAGCAGAAGGTGGATAAGGAGAATAAATAGAGAAGAGGATGATGTAGAGAGGAGAAGGAGGATGTAGAGAGGAAGATAAGTAGAGAAGGAGGAGGATAAGTAGAGAGGAGGAGGAGGGTAAATAGAGAAGAAGAGAAGTAGTAGAGAGGAGAAGGTGGATAAGGAGGATAAATAGAGAAGAGGATGATGTAGAGAGGAGAAGGGGGATAAGTAGAGAGAATAAGTAGAGAAGGAGGAGAAGTAGAGAGGAGGAGGAGAAGTAGAGAGGAGGAGGATGAGAAGGAGAAGTAGAGAGGAGGATGGTAAGAAGAGAGGAGGAGGATAAGTAGAGAAGAAGAGAAGTAGAGGATAGGTAGAGAAGGTGGATAAGGAGGATAAATAGAGAAGAGGATGATGTAGAGGGGCGAAGGAGGATAAGTAGAGAGGAGGATAAGTAGAGGAGGAGGAGGAGAGAGGAAGGGCACAGAGGAGCATCATGTTTGTGTTTTGGAAGCACCCTGGGGTCCCCTGGGGCCACAGAGACCAGGCAGGGCCTCCCGAACCAGCAGGTAACCGCCTGGCCGGAGGAGTTGGGAACTGCCATTTCGTGCCACTGGGAGAGGCTGGGAAACAAGACTGGTGGGGAGGGGGACTAAGTGCCCAGCCCTGTCTGGGTTTTGTGGTCCCCCAGCCTCTCCACACGGCAAAACGCTCAGCCCTGCCGGGCTGTACTCACAAATCACAATCAGGATCATGCAGAAGAGCTGGATGCCGGAGCCCAGCAGAGAGCTGAGGATCATGGGATACTGCGGAGGCCGGAAGACGTCCCCGTGCACCAGCTTCCACCCGGATTCCTCCATGGTGTCTTCCTGCAGCGGGCGAAGAGGGCCGCACGATCAGCCGGCAGTCTGCGACAAACCTCCCCTTTTTACCCACACACACAAGTACCCGCACAAAGACACGCAACCAGGTCATGGTTGTCCCAGAGGTTCTTTGTTCCCAAAAGGCAACTGGACTTTCTTGGGTTTTGCTTTGTTTTTTTTTCCCTTTTCTTTTGGAAACCTTTCGCTTCTCCTCCGGAGAAGCTTCTTCAGTTCTAACTGACTCCAGGGGAATGGTAGAATTTAATAAAGGAATGAATGAATGAATGAATGAATGAATGAATGAATGAATGGACAAACAAATACAGTCCCCCGACTTATAACAGTTCATTTAGTCACTGTTTGAAGTTACAACGGCACTGAAAAAAGTGACTTAAGGCCTGAGGAATTCTGGGAGTTGAAGTCCACAAGTCCTGAAAGGGCCAAGTTTGAAGACCGCTAATTTAGGACTACATACCTGTATTACATTCTTTATGAGGGGGAAAAAAGCAGAAATCTTACCCTTGTTCTACATATAGTGATAATTACCTCTCTTCCAGCCGCGGAGCCACAAAGCAGCCAAGAAAAATCTGAACTAGGCCTCTCTCTACTTTTCTTTTCCAAAATGTTCCTTTAAGATTTCCTCAAAATACTCATACCTGCCTTATATATTCTATAGCAGGGGGTTGTCAAACTTGGCCCTTTGATGATTTGTGGACTTCAACTCCCAGAATTCCTCAGCCAGGCACGCCTAGACCCATGTTTCTCAAACCTCCTTAAGATGGGTGGACTTCAACTCCCAGAATTCCCCCCTCGGATCCATGTTTCTCAACCTCAGCCACTTGAAGCACGCTGGCTAAGGAATTCTGGGAATTGAAGTCCAAAGTCATGAAAGGGCCAAGTTTGAAGACTACATATCTGTATTACATTCTTTATGAGGGGAAAAAAAAAGCAGAAATCTTACCCTTGTTCTACATTTAGTGATAATTACCTCTCTTCCAGCCCTGGAGCACAAAGCAGCCCACAAAAATCTGAACTAGGCCTCTTTTTTTCCAGAATGTTCCTTCAAGATTTCCTCAAAATACTCATACCTGCCTTACGTACTCTATAGCAGGGGTCTTCAAACTCGGCCCTTTGATGACTGGTGGACCAACTCCCAGAATTCCTCAGCCCAGGCACGCTGGCTGAGGAATTCTGGGAATTGAAGTCCACCAGTCACGAAAGGGCCAAGTTTGAAGACTGCTGATTTAGGACTACAGACCTGTATTACATTCTTTATGAGGGGGGGAAAAAAAGCAGAAATCTTACCCTTGTTCTACATTTAGTGATAATTACCTCTCTTCCAGCCGCCGAGCCACAAAGCAGCCCACAAAAATCTGAACTAGGCCTGTGTCTACTCTTTTTTTCCAGAATGTTCCTTCAAGATTTCCTCAAAATAGTCATACCTGCCTTACATATTCTATAGCAGGGGTCTCCAAACTCGGTCCTTTGATGACTGGTGGACTTCAACTCCCAGAATTCCTCAGCCCAGGCACGCTGGCTGAGGAATTCTGGGAGTTGAAGTCCACCAGTCATCAAAGGGCCAAGTTGGAAGACCCTTGCCCGTGACTTTTCCAAACACATAAACAAAACCAGCAAAAGCCCGCTATTGCCTACAACAGGGGCCTTCCAACTTGGCCCTTTGATGACTGGTGGACTTCAACTCCCAGAATTCCTCAGCCAGTTGAAGTCCACCAGTCATCAAAGGGCCAAGTGGGAAGACCCCTGATTTAGAGGTTTAAGGTCTGGCAGGTGGCTCTAAACCAGTGTTTCTCAACCTTGGCGACTTTACGACGTGTGGACTTCAATGCCCAGAATTCTCCAGCTAGCAGTCCACACCTTGTAAAGTTGCCAAGGCTGAGAAACACTGCTCTAAACCCAAACCAGGAAGCAGGAAAACCCTTCAGCTGTTGCCTCCAGGAGCTTCTCTCAACGGCAAGAGAGGCACCAATCCGTTGCCAGGTCTCCCCCCAAACCAGAGCTGCAGAACCCGGAGACGGAGAGCCCCATCCCTGCCGGAGAGGCAGCTGGACGTACAATGTCGTCTTCCTTGTTGTAGTTGGCGATGTCTTTCCGGAGGGTCCGGATGATAATCATGCTGAGGATGCCTGCAAAAGAGAAACCCAGGAAGAAGTAGGTCTGCGCCCCCTCCGAGACTCCCCAGGAGGGGTGAGCCTGGGGAGGGGGAGGCAGCCCTTCTGCAGCTTCACAGTCCATCCTGAAGCGCCACTGCCGGTGCTCACAACGGAGAGAGGTCATTAAATGGGTATGCCGCCCCACCTTGCCGTCAGGGGGCTCTACGCAGTTCAGAAGAGGAAAAACAACACTATAAAACCATTTAATCTTAACTTTAAAAATAAAATGTGACACAGGAGGAGAAGGAAGAGGACTGTGGAGTCCTTGGTGCTCTTTGAGCTTGGTGGTTTCCTTGCAGACATTTCATGACCCAACTAGGTAACATCATCAGTGCTAGAAGGGAGGTGAGTGTGTGAGGAGGAGGAGGAGGAGGAAAGAATCATGGTGCTCTCTGAGCTGGGTGGTTTTCTTGCAGACATTTCATTACCCAACTAAGTAACATCATCTGTGCTAGAAGGGAGGTCAGTGTGGAGAGGAGGAGGAGGAAGACTGTGGGGTCCCTGGTGCTCTCTGAGCTGGGTTTTCTTGCAGACATTTCATTACCCAACTAGATAACATCATCAGTGCTAGAAAGGAGGTGAGTGTGTGGAGGAGGAGGAGCCCACAGTTCAACCCTGAGCTACAAATATTCTCTCAGTAAACATTAAAATATGAAGAAAATAAGAAGGTGGATAGATTATATTCAGAATAAATATGGAACTTTAAAGTTCCATTTATTTTATGATTAATTTTTTCTTGAGGTTATAATTACTATTTATAGATTTTTATAATATTTCATTTATAGTAGATTTGTTTATGTTATTATTATTATTATTATTATTATTTTAAGTTTAGAGAGAGTTAAGGGTAATGTATGAATTTGTTTATTGTATAGAATTTTTTTTTTAAAGTTATAGATTGTGTTTGTTTTGTTTATAATAACCCTGTATTTTGCTCTGGGAAGTGGGGGGGTGTTGGGGGGGAGGGGATTAAGTATATATAGAAATATTAAAGTATGAAATAGATGGAGTCATTTAGAGGGAGGTGCCGCTCGGGTGCTTCCCCTGAACTGTATCCGAAGAGGGATAAGAGGGGAGGAGGAGGGAAGGAAGGAAGTTGGATGGGAGGAAGGGGTGAGGGGAGAGAGGAGAGGAGAGGAGAGAGGAAGTAGGGAAGGAAGGAAGGAAGGCTGAGAGGGCGGACGCAGTTGGGGGGGGAGATAGACGAGCGACACCTAAGGTCTTATTTTAAAGGTATTTTTCTCTTTTTTTTAGTTTTATATATAATGTATGGAAAGTATTATATGTATTGAAAATTTAAATAAAATTTAAAAAAAAATATGAAGACAATAAACATTAAAGCTTAACAAAGATGGCTAAGGAAGGAAGCGATACACCAGGCGGTGCAGACAGAATCCCCTCTCAAGCCACTAATCACCTCCAGGAGGCAATATCATCAATGAAGTCATTGATTAATTAATTAATTGGCATTCATCTGTTACGAGTGGAAGGAAAACGCTCTGCCATCCAAAGAGATGCCTCCTGCATCCCAGGGGCTGCTGTTTGAGGTACCCACCTTCCTGTTTTTTTTCAGCACATGGGTGTTCACCAACAGCGGAGGAAACAATTTACTCCTACGTAAACCACTAGTTTCCTCACTGCACTGCACGATGTTTGGGTCCTTCTTTGGCTTAATCAAAGATTCCCCAGGCTTTCAAATGCTCTCAGTCTCCAACCTTGGCAACTTTAAGACAGGTGGACTTCAATTCCCAGAATTCCCCAGACAAGGAGTTGAAGTACACAAGTCTTGAAGCTGTCGAAGCTGTAGATCCCTGGTCTAAGAGAAGGCTGGCTGGGGAATTCTGGGAGTTGAAGTCCACAAGTCTTAAAAGTTGCTAGGATTGGAGATACCTGTCTTAGACAATGGCCTATCCCAGGAGGTAGGCAACCTTGGCTCTTTTATGACTCGTGGACTTCAACTCCCAGAATTCCTGAGCCAGCATGGGGGAACTATGGCCCCCTCATGACTCATGGACTTCAACTCCCAGAATTCCTGAGCCAGCCTGGCTCAGCTTGGAAACCTCTCCCTTTCCCCTCAGCGTGGCTGGCTCAGGAATTCTGGGAGTTGAAGTCCACGAGTCATAAAAAAGCCAAGGTTGCCTACCCCTGGCCTATCCTGTCTCAGGTAGTTTGCTTTGGGCAGGTAACAGACCTGCTAAAGCCTACAAAATGGGCCCTGCCCAGCCAAATAAATAATGACAAAGCAACAAAAAGGAAAGTAAACTGATCTGCAGTCCCAAATCCTGAACCCTCCTTCTGCCTTTAAATTAACCTTCAGTCTGTTTTTTTTAATTCAATTTTGCCTTTTTTTGAATTCTAAATTTTATATACGTGTTAACATTTTATTTGCACGCTTTCCAGAGCCACTCTGTGAAGGAGACAGATTGTTTTCAAAATTTGATCAGCCATTTGTCTGAAATGGTATAGGGTTTCCTGCCTGAGCAGAGGGTTGGACTAGATGACCTCCAAGGTCCCTTCCAACTTTATTATTATTATTATTATTAAATAAATAAATAAGATGAAAGGACGGTGGGAAGAGGAAGGGAAAGGCCGCAGAGCTGAACTGGCCAGGAACTGGTAGATTCCCAGAAGCTGGAGGCTTCTGAGCTTGGCTTTTATTTCAAAAATTAGCGATTGTTCTTGCTCCGAATTATATCAGTTTAATTTTACTTTTGGCTCTTTTAAAAATATCTCATAAACATCTCGACTCCAGAAGTTGTGGGTGCTCCATCACTGGAAGTTTTTAAGAAGAGATTGGACAGCCATTTGTCTGAAATGGATTTCCCGCTTGAGCAGGGGGTTGGACTAGAAGACCTCTCAAGGTCCCTTTCAACTCTGTTATTCTGTTGGTCCTCCTGCTCCTTTTATCCCCCCCCCTTCTTCTTCTCTTTCAATGGAACGACCTGCCTCCAGAAGTTGTGGGTGCTCCAACACTGGAGGTTTTCAAGAAGAGACTGGACAGCCATTTGTTCGAGAGGGTATAGGGTCTCCTGCTTGAGCAGGGGGCTGGACTAGAAGACCTCTAAGGTCCCTTCCAACTCTTGTTATTCTGCTATTCTGTCCCGTGGAGGTTTTAAAGGGCCGTCTCCGCATCCAAAATCCCCTAGCCCCTGCTGGTTCCGAGTGCTTCCAGTTCCCTTCTCACCTGAAAGGAAGAAGACCACCACCACTTCCAGTTCCCTTCTCACCTGAAAGGAAGAAGACCACCACCACGGAGTTCACGATGGAAAACCAATGGATCTGGACGTCGCTCATGGTGAGGTAAGTGTCCCACCGGGAAGCCCACTTGATGTCACTCTCCTGGAAAACAAAAGGGGATGGGGAGGGAAGGGAAGAGACAGATCTGTAGGAGCCCTGCTAAAGGCTGGCCGAGCAGCTACTCCTGATTCAGGGATGGCTGCTTTAAGAAGGGCCCTCCTCCAAGCCCTAGGCCAGGGGTCGGCAACCTTGGCTGTTTTACGACTCCTTCAACTCCCAGAATTCCTGAGCCAGCTCGGAGGGCCATTTTTAGAGATCCTGAGAAAGCACTGAAAACTGAGAACTAGCTTGGTGTAGTGGTTAAGGAACTGGCCTGGAAACTAGGAGATTCTGAGTTCTAGTCCCGCCTTAGGCACGAAGGCCAGCTGGGCGACTTTGGGCCAATCACCAGGAGACGGTGAGTTCTAGTCCCGCCTTAGGCATGAAAGTCAGCTGGGTGACTTTGGATCAGTCACCAGGAGTCGGTGAGTTCTAGTCCCGCCTTAGGCACGAAGGCCAGTTGGGTGACTTTGAGACAATCACCAGGAGACGGTGAGTTCTAGTCCTGCCTTAAGCATGAAAGTCTGCTGGGTGACTTTGGGCCAATCACCAGGAGTCGGTGAGTTCTAGTCCCGCCTTAGGCACGAAAGCCGGCTGGGTGACTTTGGGCCAATCACCAGGAGTCAGTGAGTTCTAGTCCCACCTTAGGCACGAAGGCCAGCTGGGTGACTTTGGGCCAATTACCAGGAGACAGTGAGTTCTAGTCCCGCCTTAGGCATGAAAGTCAGCTGGGTGACTTTGGATCAGTCACCAGGAGACGGTGAGTTCTAGTCCCGCCTTAAGCATGAAAGTCTGCTGGGTGACTTTGGGCCAATCACCAGGAGTCGGTGAGCTAGTCCTGCCTTAAGCAGGGAAGTCTGCTGGGTGACTTTGGGCCAATCACCAGGAGACAGTAAGTTCTAGTCCCGCCTTAGGCATAAAAGCCAGCTGGGTGACTTTGGATCAGTCACCAGGAGTCGGTGAGTTCTAGTCCCGCCTTATGCACGAAGGCCAGTTGGGTGACTTTGGGCCAATCACCAGGAGTCGGTGAGTTGTAGTCCCGCCTTAGGCATGAAGGCCAGTTGGGTGACTTTGGGCCAATCACCAGGAGTCGGTGAGTTGTAGTCCCGCTTTAGGCATGAAAGCTGGCTGGGTGACTTTGGGCCAATCACCAGGAGACAGTGAGTTCTAGTCCCACCTTAGCCATGAAGGCCAGCCAGGCGCCTTTGGGCCAATCACCAGGAGACAGTGAGTTCTAGTCCCGCCTTAGACACGAAGGCCAGCTGGGTGACTTTGGGCCAATCACCAGGAGTCGGTGAGTTGTAGTCCCGCTTTAGGCATGAAAGCTGGCTGGGTGACTTTGGGCCAATCACCAGGAGACAGTGAGTTCTAGTCCCACCTTAGCCATGAAGGCCAGCCAGGCGCCTTTGGGCCAATCACCAGGAGACAGTGAGTTCTAGTCCCGCCTTAGACACGAAGGCCAGCTGGGTGACTTTGGGCCAATCACCAGGTGGCTGTGAGTTCTAGTCCTGCCTTAGGAAAGAAAGCTGGCTGGATGACTTTGGGCCCGTCATTCTCTCTCAGCTCAACCCACCTCACAGGGTGGGTTCTTCTTGTGGCGAAAATAAAAGGGGGAAGGGGTATTCGGTAGGTTTGCTGCCTTGAGTTAAATTTTAACGTGATAAAGGCGGGATGAGAATCTCTTCCCTTTCCTGCCCAGCTCCATTACTCACCTCCCAGTGCACAGAATAGGTGAAAAAAAGCTCATTTGGCTTATTCGGGTCGATTTCTTGAGCGGACGCGCTGCCAGCTTCAGGCAGGACACAGACCCCATTCTCGTCCACCTTCATGTCTGCGGATCGAAGAAAAGAGTCAGGACAGCTAATCTTTCTTTGGCCAAAGATTTCCCCTGTATACAGTCGTGGCCAAAATTGTGGAAACCTTTTGGGAAAAGTGTATTTTTTGCGGTTGGATGGCTAATAACGCCACTTTTTTTGGGGGGGAGCAGTACCATCAAATGATATTATCAATGGAAAGATCATTTAATCGAGAATGTCATGCAACATAGTTTGTTCAATTATCCGTAATGTAGTCTATGAAAAGTTATAGCCAAATAACCAGAAAAAGGAAGCACAACTCGCTTAGGTTGATCTCAGGTAGCTTTCCTTCCTCCGATGGGAGCCAATGAGCACGAATGTTTCGAGAGCCAATCGGGTGTCATCTTGTTTTGGCCATGAGCCAATCAGATCACAGCAGGATCCGGTTATCGATGTCACGTATTGAAGCTGAGAGGAGGACATTTGTCAGTGAGTTATGTGATCGCTATCCAGTTGGCTGGGTGTCAGAATCCAATTATACTTCATCTCCAGTTATCAATTATAGAAAACCCCATTTCTGCCCTCTCTGGATTCTGTCATAAAGAAAGAGAAGGGGGTGAACAAAGGGGCTTTATGGCCCTCACTTCCTTTGGTACAACTTCAAAGGGATTGAATGTGGTTAGCACCAAAAGGCCTTACCATAACAAAGGAGGCTATTTACCTTTCATGTAGTTTATCTGAAGTCTCCATCCAGCCGGAAGAAAGGAAAAAAGGGGTGGGATTGTGATGCCTGAAACTGTCACTGGAAGAGGGGGGTGATTGGGTGGGACTACTGGGGAACCCCTTAAAACCTCGAATGGGAGAGCTTGAACCCCAAGTCCTGTCTAGAACGCCTGCAACCATTTTCTCTTAATAAAGGATTCCTGTTGGAAGAATTATTCCAAGAGTTCTGTCTTCTTAAGATGCAAAGTGGGGTGGGTCCTTACACTGGGGTTTTTTGTGTTCTTTCATTGAGTGAGCTTGTAAAACATAATAAAATTAAAGTCATGGTGCAAAGAGTTGACCGGTCGCCCAGAAAGCGATGTAAAATAGAATTATTAAATGAACGAGGCTACAGTTATAAAGAAATTAGAAGAAACATGGGTGGAAACTTAACCCAAGGGGGCATTTCTACTGTACACTTTTCCCAAAAGGTTTCCACCATTTTGGCCACGACTGAGCCCGGGGCAGCTCAGACCGAACCGAGAAGAGCCGCAGGGCCCTCTTACCTGCCATTGCGATGCTCTGCGGGATGACCTCGAAGCGAACCACCCGATAGGTGGGCTCCTGGCTCTCCTCCACCTCCTCTCGGTGGTAGTAAAGGATGAAGGAAAGATGGTTGTGCAGGAAGAACTAGAACAGAGGACAGGGAAATACACATTAGAAGGCCCGGAACAGGGGAAGCGGAAGAGCGCAACTCGCCACGGGCAACTCGCCACGGGACAATTGAACCATTCAATTTCATTATTTAAAATAATTTTTTTAAAAAAAAAAACACAAATATTTTAAGATTGCAACCAATTTTGGTCACCATACTACAAAAAAGATGTTGAGACTATTGGAAAAAGTTCAGAGAAGAGCAACGAAGACGATCCAAGGCCTGGAGACTAAAATAGACGAAGAACGGCTGCGGGACTTGGGTTTGGCTAGTCCAGGGGTAGGCAACCTTGGCTCTTTTATGACTCATGGACTTCAACTCCCAGAATTCCTGAGCCAGCATGGGGGAACTATGGCCCCCTCATGACTCGTGGACTTCAACTCCCAGAATTCCTGAGCCAGCATGGGGAACTATGGCCCCCTCATGACTCGTGGACTTCAACTCCCAGAATTCCTGAGCCAGCATGGGGGAACTATGGCTCCCTCATGACTCGTGGACTTCAACTCCCAGAATTCCTGAGCCAGCATGGCTCAGCTTGGAAACCCCTCCCTTTCCCCTCAGCATGGCTGGCTCAGGAATTCTGGGAATTGAAGTCCATAAAAGAGCCAAGGTTGCCTACCCCTAGGCTAGTCTAAAGAAAAGAAGAAATAGGGGAGACATTACAGCAGGATTCCAGTATTTGAGAGGCTGCCACAAGGGAGAGGGGGTCACTTTGTTCACCAGAGGGAAGGACGAGAAACAACAGTTGGAAACTGGTCAAGGAGAGAAGCAACCTGGAATTGAAGAGACACTTCCTGACAGTGAGGACAATTAACCAGTGGAACAGCTTGCCACCAGAAATCGTGGGTGTTCCATCACTGGAGATTTTCAAGAAGAGACTGGAGAGTCACCTGTCTAGATGGTATAGGTTCTCCTGCCTGAGCAAGGGGCTGGACTAGAAGACCTCCAAGGTCCCTTCCAGCTCTATTCCAATTGATTGGCTACGGTGAATTATCATAGACCCTGGGGGGGGGGGGACTAGACTTTGGAGTAGACTGTGGGGCAGTTTTTCCCGGATAGTCTCTGGAAAAACCCCTCTGAGATAGTTTTTCAAACTGTGGTCCACGATAGCCAGGATTCCATGAAACGCCTACTGGAGTTCTATAGCCCGGGGTCCCCAACACCCTGGTCCATGGACCGGCACCGGGCCACAGCATGCCAGCCACCAGGCCACACAAACAAACAAAGCTCCACCTGTAGGATGCAGGCAGCACACAAAACCACACACTCTCCGGTCTGCGGAAAAACCTCTCTCCATGGAACTGGTCCCTGGTGCCCAAAAGGTTGGGGTCCTTTGCTATAGCAGATTATACTTATATTTTATTTGGCCAAGTGTGGTTAGACACACAAGGAATTTGTCTCTGGCACAGACCCCACTCAGTGTACTTGTGAATGACAGAATATCACACAGGCAGTCCTCAACTTACAACAGTTCATTTAGCGACCGTTTTGAAGTTACGTCCCTGACAACGGTGCTTTGGATGACCCCTTTTCAGGCTTACGGCCATTGCAGCATCCCCACAATCACCTGATCAAAATTCGGATCATTTTCACCCTGACTCCTATTTATGACGGTCGCAGGGTCCCGGGGGGGGGGGGGCGGGTCACGGGACCCCCTTCCAACACCTTCTGACCAGCCAACTCAATGGGGGGGGGGTGGAAGCCAGATTGCCTGTGACTCACTTAGCGAATCGAATTAATTCACTTAACAAATGTGACAAGTCAAGTCAGAAAATGGGACCAACTTCCCTTCAGAAATGTTTTACTCCGCAATATAAATTTGGGGCTCGTTCATGGCCGTTAACTGGACCCTCCTCCTGACTGCAGTGGGAGGGAAATTTGCCAAGTGTTTCTTTAAAAAGAAAAAAAAAGAAATTAAATATGGCAGGAAGAAAAAGAGATAAATGTGCCTCGCCTTTGTTTCCACCGGCTGAAGGAAAGTTATTTCCCCATTCTCCCACTTACCACAAGGGAGAATTACCCACCTTCCATTGGCTTGCACCAATCTGCGGCGTGCGGTAAAGGTAACACTAATCCGTTGTGTGACCGGGAGACACACCCTTCTGGAGCACAACTCATCAGGTTGCTGTAATCTTTATTGGGTTTTTTTTTTACTGGGGGTTTGAGCAGGACTCACAATTCCTTATTTTTAACATCATAGAGGCCAAGAGAGAGAGAGAGAGAGGGCCCTATCTAGTTAAAAGGGTGTTTCTCAAGGCTGCCCACATGAAGATGGGTGGCCTTCAACTCCCAGAATTCCTCAGCCAGCTAGGCTGGCTGGGGAATTCTGGGAGTTGAAGGCCACCCATCTTCAAAGGCCCAACGTTGGGAAATACTGACTGGAACCCACCCAATATAGATAGTCCTTGATTTACAACTCTTTTAGTGACCGTTCCAAGTTGCAATGGACCCAAGGAAAAAAAAAGGTTGCTTACAACGAGTCCTCGCACTTATGACCGTCACAACATCCCCGAGGCCGCGTGATCAAAGCTTTGGCACTTGGCAGCCAGGATGTACTTACTACAGTTGTAGGTCGTGTGATCGCCATTTGCGGCCTTCCTAACCAGCTTCTGACAAGCAAACTCAGTGGGAAAAGTCAGATTCGTTTAACGACCGCAGGATTCTCTTAACAAGTGCAGTGATTCGCTTAACAACCAGGTCAAAAAATAAAAAAGGCCCAATGAATTACCTCCTGGCTTAGCCACGGAAATTCTGGTCCCAGAATTTGGGAATCCTAAGTCGAGGGTAACTGGAATGAAGGGAGAGAGCAAAAGGCCCCCTCAAGCGTGCACGCGCGCGCGCACACACACACACACACACACACACACACTCACACACACAATGGTCCCTGGTCCCCCTACCCTGTTCTTCTCCATGAACCCAAGTCGGTAGCCATGTTCAAACTGAAGGTCTCGGTCTTTGTTCTTCTCCTCCTCTTCGCGGTTTGAGAAGAATTCCAGCCTCGTGGCCACCGGCAAGTTGTCGGCAATGCTGCAGGGACAAATCCTGGGGTGGTCAGACCCACGGTCTCCCCTCCACTCTAAAGCAGAGCCCCCCCAATCTTTCCAGGAGAGGGGAGAAAGAGGGGATGGTTTTGTGGGAGGGGTAGGCGCGTGCACGCACGAGCACCCGCTGCTCGTGCAAGTGGGGCCAAGAGCACTTGCGGCGCTCGTGTGAGGACCCGGTGGCCCCAAGGCTCATGTGAGTGAGTGGGGCTCCAAGGCTGTGAGTGGGGCTCCAAGGCTCATGTGAGTGAGGCCCCAAAGCTCATGTGAGTGGGGCCCCAAGGCTCATGTGAGTGGGGCCCCAAGGCTCATGTGAATGAGGCCCCAAGGCTCATGTGAGTGAGTGCGGCTCCAAGGCTGTGAATGGGGCTCCAAGGCTCATGTGAGTGAGGCCCCAAAGCTCATGTGAGTGGGGCCCCAAAGCTCATGTGAGTGGGGCCCCAAGGCTCATGTGAGGGAGGCCCCAAGCAGCCACAATGCTCATGTGAGTGAGGCCCCGATGCTCATGTGAGGCCCCGATGCTCATGTGAGGCCCTGATGCTCATGTGAGTGAGGCCCCAATGCCCATGTGAGTGAGGCCCCGGGCAGCCCCGATGCTCATGTGAATGAGGCCCCGGGCAGCCCCGATGCTCATGTGCGGCCCCAAGTGATCACGATACTCGGATGAGTGAGGTCCTGAGTGACCACGATGCTCCTGTCAGGCCCTGATGCTCGTGTGAGTCAGGCCCTGAGTTGTCCTGATGCTTGTGTGAGTGAGGCCCCCAACAGCTACGATGCTAGTGTTAGGCCCTGAATGGCCGGGATGCTCATGTGAGTGTGGCCCCAAAGCTCATGTGAGTGTGGCCCCAAGGCTCGTGTGAGTGGGGCCCCAAGGCTCATGTGAGTGGGGCCCCAAGCAGCCACAATGCTCATGTGAGTGAGGCCCCGATGCACATGTGAGTGTCCCAAGACTCATGTGAGGCCCCAATGCCCATGTGAGTGAGGCCCCGGGCAGCCCCGATGCTCATGTGCGGCCCCAAGTGACCATGATACTTGGATGAGTGAGGTTCCGAGTGACCACGATGCTCGTGTCAGGCCCCGATGCTCGTGTGAGTGAGGCCCTGAGTTGTCCCGATGCTCGTGTGAGTGAGGCCCCCAACAGCTACGATGCTAGTGTTAGGCCCTGAACGGCCGGGATGCTCATGTGAGTGAGGTCCCAAGCGGCCACAACGCTCGCCCGAGCAAGATCCCGCAATGCTGGGGTGAGGGAGGCTGTGCCTGTGGCCCAGTTGCGAAGAGGCCACGGACCGGTAATGGGCAGCGGCCCACAGGTTGGGGACCCCTTCCTCTAAAGGACTCACCCAGCCCCACCGGAGGCAAGGCAGAGCGCCGCTTATTTTGAGGTCAGGAGAACTCACAGGTGAACGTAATATTCTTCCTGGATCCGTTCCACCACCAGTTGGCTGCTCTCCTTGGTCAACATCTGGGGCTTGTTTGAGACATGACACAACACCTTGCACTTCTTTTCCACGTTCATGGAAACGTCGAAGGGCGTGTTGACAATGCGATCTCCTCTCAGGACCTCCCCTGTGAGCAAGGCCAGGCAGGGGTGGAAGAAGAAGAAAACAATTCAGAGATTCAAACCTTAGGGGCAAAACAAAGAGCTATTGACGCAAATATATTTGGCTTATATATAAATGTATAAATAAATTTGAAATATGCTTATAAATTTTATATATTTATATATAAAACCTCAGAAAACACACACACACACACACACACACACACACACATATATGTATATGTATATGTAGGTCTTTGGTTATTCGGGGTTTCTCCCGCGTCAAATTGGAAGTGTCTTGGCGATGTTTCGACGAAGTCCCATTCGTCATCTTCAGGCTGGTGTTTTCAGCTTCGTGCTTCACATTGCTCCTTGAAGCACGAAGCTGAAAACACCAGCCTGAAATGACAAATGGGACTTCGTCGAAACGTCACCAAGACACTTCCAATTTGACGCGGGAGAAACCCCGAATAACCAAAGACCTACATACAAACTGGGCCCTTTGATGACTGGTGGACTTCAACTCCCAGAATTCCTCAGCCAGACAGGCGTGATTCGTCAAGTCAATCTTGACTCCTAATGACTATGTTTCCTTACCCAACTAGGGAATTCTGGGAATTGAAGTCCACAAGTCATCAAAGGGCCAAGTTTGAAGACCCCACTTGTGGACTTCAACTCCCAGAATTCCTCAGCCAGCGTGCCTGGCTGAGGAATTCTGGGAGTTGAAGTCCACCAGTCATTAAAGGGCCAGGTTTGAAGACCCCTGCTATAGAAGGCAGGTAAAAGTATTTTGAGGAAATCTTGACGGAACATTCTGGAAAAAAAAGAATAGACAGAGGCCTAGTTCAGGTTTTTGTGGGCTGCTTTGTGGCTCCACAGCTGGAAGAGAGGTAATTATCACTAAATGTAGAACAAGGGTAAGATTTCTGCTGTTTTTCCCCTCATAAAGAATGCAATACAGGCATGTAGTCCTAAACCAGGGGTCTTCAGACTTGGCCCTTTCATGACTTGTGGACTTCAACTCCCAGAATTCCTCAGCCAGCGTGCCTGGCTCAGGAATTCTGGGAATTGAAGTCCACCAGTCATCGAAGGGCCACGTTTGAAGATCCCTGTTCTATAGAATATGTAAGGCAGGTATGAGTATTTTGAGGAAATCTTGAAGGAACATTCTGGAAAAAAAGAGCATGATTGGTGGACTTCAACTCCCAGAATTCTTCAGTGTGCCTGGCTCAAGGTTGACTCAGCCTTCCACCCTTCTGAGGTTGGTGAAATGAGGACCCAGATTGTTGGGGGCAAATAGACTGACTCTGTAAACTGCTCAGAGAAGGCTGTGAAGCACTGTGGAGCAGTAGATAAGCCTAAGCGCTATTGCTAAGGGGTGCTGGAGATCCGATACCCAGAGGTGTCCATCTTCAGGGACGCCAAACGAGAAGTGCCAGCACCTGGACAATACGGCAGGTGGAAGGCGATGCTAGGGCAAGGCGGACTGGGGCATTACCTAAATTTTCAGCTTTATATTTGATGGTGTCCGGCCGGCAGAAGGGCAGAGAGTAATACTCGTACGGTAACTGTGTCCGCGAACTGGTGAGTTTCACAGCCTGGGAAAAAGAGAGAGAGAGAAAGAGAGGCTGTCTGTCCCAAATCCTCACATCAGAGTGGATCCCAGTGGAGGATCCCCTGATCCTCCTCCTTTCACCCCCCCAAATAAAGTCTGTTTATAGACAAAACATTACAGACCTTTGGCTGGGAGCACTGTTATTGTCTCTCTGTCTAATCTGATCTATAGGTCTATCTAATATATCTGTCTATCATTATCTGTCTGTCTGTCTGTCTGTCTCTCTATCTATCCATCCATATCTTTCTATCTATCTGTCTGTCTGTCTGTCTCTATCTATCTATCTATCTATCTATCTATCTATCTATCTATCTATCTATCTATCTATCCATATCTATCTATCTATCTATCTATCTATCTATCTATCTATCTATCTATCTATCTATCTATCTTCTGTATCATCTCTTATCATCTCTATACGTACCCTCTATCATCTACCTCCTGTTATCTATCTATCTATCTATCTATCTATCTATCTATCTATCTATCTATCTGTCTGTCTGTCTGTCTGTCTCTGTCCATCCTATCTATCTATCTATCTATCTATCTATCTATCTATCTATCTATCTATCTATCTATCTTCTATCTATCCTCTATCAACTGTCTGTCTGTCTGTCTGTCTGATCTATCTATCTATCTATCTATCTATCTATCTATCTATCTATCATCTATCTATCTATCTATCTATCTATCTATCTATCTATCTATCTTCTATCTATCCTCTATCAACTGTCTGTCTGTCTGTCTGTCTGTCTGTCTGTCTGATCTATCTATCTATCTATCTATCTATCTATCTATCTATCTATCTATCTATCTATCTATCTATCTATCTATCTATCTTCTATCCTCTATCAACTGTCTGTCTGTCTGTCTGTCTGTCTGTCTGTCTGTCTGTCTGTCTGTCTGTCTGTCTATCTATCTATCTATCTATCTATCTATCTATCTATCTATCTATCTATCTATCTATCTATCTATCTATCTATCTATCATCTCCTGTATCATCTCTCTGTACGTCCCCCTCTATCATCTACCTATTTATCTATCTGTCTGTCTGTCTATCCTGTCTCTGTCTGTCTCTCCCCCCCCCCCCCTCATCTGCCTGCCTGCCTGCCTACCATAACCCTAGGTCACAAGTATCCCTTCCCAGGGAAGTCCAATGTAATTTTAAACAATCATGTGCCTGTAAAACAAACAAGTGTTAGGAGATATGTGGGGGGGGGGGTTTGGCAACAGCTGTACTCAAATACATCTGGAAGGGATCAGGTTAGAAAAGCTAGTATATATTTCCTATAATCGCTGAATTATTGGACTTACTGAGCTTTTAAATTGCCTCATACTGCATGGCAGGGGTCTTCAAACTTGGCCCTTTGATGACTGGTGGACTTCAACTCCCAGAATTCCTCAGCCAGGCATGCATGCCTGGCTGAGGAATTCTGGGAGTTGAAGTCCACCAGTCATCAAAGGGCCAAGTTTGAGGACCCCTGGCATACAGCAAAGGTATAATGGTGAATGACCCACATGAGAATCTATAGTCAATCTGCCCCAAATACTTTCCCCATACACTGAATGTGCCCTAGAATTCTACCAGACGGGACAGTGCAAGCTTGGGGAACTCATTGTAGATCAATGCAGCTTGCTGGACAGTAGAATGGCTTTAATGAAGCAAAGCTGTGTTAATTTACTCGCTATTTATTTACCCTATATTCATTCATTCATTCATTCAATCAATCTATCAATCAATCTTCATTCATTCTAAGGTTCAGACATCATAAACAGCAACAACTGTCCCATGCATGAATAAGCACAATCTAAGAGGCTGCTAATCACCCCAAATTCTGGCCATTTGTGGTTTTAGAGAAGATAACAACAACTGCATTAATAAAGTTGGAAGGGACTATGGAGGTCATCTAGCCCAACCCTATGCTGAGGCAGGAAACCCTATCCATTTCGGGCAAATGACTGTCCAATCTCTTCTTAAAAACTTCCAGTGTTGGAGCACTCACAGCTTCTGGAGGCAGGTTGCTGTCTCCTATTTAAGTGATTGTCCACTAGGACTCTGAGGTCCCTCTCACAGTTGCTACTATTGAGCAAGGTATCCTCTATACTATATCTGTACATTTGGTTTTTCTTGCCTAAATGTAGAACCTTACTTTTTTCACTACTGAATTTCATTTTGTGAGATAGCGCCCAGTGTTCAAATGTGTCCAGATCCTCCTGTATCCTAAGCCTGTCTCTGGGAGTGTTGGCTATTCCTGCCAGCTTGGTGTCATCTGCAAATTTGATGAGTTCCCCATCTATCCCCTCATCCAAATCACTGATGAACATGTTGAAGAGCATTAGGCCCAGAACAGAGCCCTGGGGCACCCCACTACACACTTCCCTCCATGTAGATGCGGTTCCATTGAGGATCCCACGCTGAGTACGGCCGGTCAGCCAGCTACGAATCCATCTGGTGGTGATGCTGTCTAACCCGCATTTTTCTATCTTATTGAATAGTAGGCTGTGGTCTACTTTATCAAATGCCTTACTGAAGTCCAAGTAAATGATATCCACAGCATTCCTCTGGTCCACTAATTTTGTCACCTGGTCAAAGAATACAATAAGATTTGTCTGGCATGATCTGTTTTTGACAAACCCATGTTGGCTTTTATTAATGACTTTGTTTGCTTCTAGGTGTTTGCTGATTCGTTGTTTGATTATCTTTTCCAGGATCTTCCCAGGTACTGAGGTCAGGCTGATAGGACTGTAGTTTTCTGGATCTATTTTTTTCTCTTTTTTGAAGATGGGAACTACATCAGCTCTTTTCCAGTCCTCCGGTAGTTCCCCAGTGCTCCAGGATCTTTGAAAAATATAGTTCAGTGGTTCTGAGATCACATCTGCCAGTTCCTGGAGAACCTTGGGGTGTAATCCATCTGGTCCTGGCGATTTGAACTCGTCTAGGCTGGACAGGTGCTCACTTACCATCTTTTTCCCGATCTTGTGTTTCTAGTCTGTTTTTTACGGCACTATTTTCCATAGGTTGGACTGTTTTTTCCCTTTGTGTAAAGACAGATGCATAAAATGAGTTAAATAGTTCTGCTTTCTCCCTGTTGCTTGTCACCTTCTTGCCACTTTCCCCCACTAATGGACCAATCATTTCCTTCACTTTTTTCTTGTTTTTTACACGTCGAAAGAAGCTTTTTTTTTTTGTTATATAACTTCCTGCAGTATTTGATTGCATATATTCCAAAATGCTGAAATGCTGAAAGGCAATATCTTCCGTTTCTAGTGGGTACATTCTGTGACCAGAATTACTCAGTTGTGAAAGATCCGGCATCCATAACAAGAAAATCACCTAGATTGAGCGGGAATGATGGAAGCTATAATCCATAATATAATATCTGAAGCTATAATATCTAAAGGGGGCCAGATTGAAGGAAATTCACTCAAAACCCTTCACATATCCACAGTTATCCCTGTAAGGTAACTGAACAGACCAGAAATAACTTTTATTCTTCTGTAATTTGTATAACGATCCAGTCTTCTTTTCATTTTATTTTATGTAAGATGGTATTAATTTTTTCCCATAAATATAAGAGTAAATTTGCTGTCTGAGTTTAAATACACTAATACATATTGAATTCCTAATCCTTTATTCTTTCCTCTAACCCAGTGGTTCTCAACCTGTGGGTCGGGACTCCATTTGGGGTCGAACGACCATTTCACGGGGGTCGCCAAACAACGCAGCCCGCCATTTTTTCCCCCCTTTTCCTTAGCTGTGCTACTCCCTTTTATTCTGTTGGCTTTTGAAAGCCAATAGAATAGACTCTCTTGAATAGAGTCTAATTCTATTGGCTTTCAAAAGCCAATCGGAATTGTCCAGGCTGTCTCTGCCCTGCTGAGCCCGCCAAAAGTCCCATTCTGCAAACGGTGCTGCACCAGTTGAGTAGTCCTCGACTTACGACCGGTTGAGTAGTCCTCGACGTACGACTGGTTGGGGTTCGCGGCATTAAAAAGGTTGAGAACCACTGCTCTAACCATCGGTAAAGCAGGTCCCAAGTTTGATAACATTCTGTTTCTTCTTTTTCTTTTTAGATTCCTTTCCTTGCCTTACAGCTACAATGAGTCAGGAGAAAAACAGTTTCAGGTCAAAATCTGTAAATTCCCCTGCTCCGGGGGGGGGGGGGGGGAGAGCAAAGCTGAAACTAAGCAGGTGAAAGGATCAACAGGTGAAAGCATCTTTTCCCACGTCAATTAAAATATTTGAAAGGCTTAACAGGCGAGACTGCTTGCCGTGAGTCAGAAAAACCACACAAAGCAATCTGTGGCACTCTCAACGTTAACACATGGCGTAACTGGACCTGCAACCACTAAAAGTTAGCAGGAATGTAACCCCTCTGGCAATGTGGGCAAAAGATCAGCCTCCCCCTGGTGAGGTTTTGTGCAGGTCTATTGGGACTATTACTCCCAGTATTCTCCAGTTTTCAACCACCCTAATAATAATAAAGTTGGAAGTAACCTTGGAGGTCATCTAGTCCAACCCCCTGCTCAGGCAGGAAACCCTATACCATTTCGGACAAATGGCTGTCCAGTCTCTTCTTAAAAACCTCCAGCGTTGGAGCATTCACAGCTTCTGGAGGCAAGTAGTTCCACTGGTAATTGTTCTCACTGTCAGGAAGTTTCTTCTTAATTCCAGGTTGCTTCTCTCCTTGATGAGTTTCCATCTGTTGCTTCTTGTTCTGCCTTCAGGCACTTTGGAGAATAGCTTGACTGCCTCTTCTTTGGGGCAGCCCCTGAGAGATTGGAAGGCTGCTATCCTGTCCCTCTTCATCCTTCATTAAACTGGACATAACCAATTCCAGCAGCCGTTCCTTATGTTTTAGCCTCCAGTCCCGATTATCTTTGTTGCTCTTCTCTGCCCTCTTTCTAGAGTCTCAACATATTTTCTACATTGTGTTGAACAAAACTGGATGCAGTATTCCAAGTGTGGCCTTACCAAGGCCTTGTAAAGTGGTATTAACACTTCACGTGATCTTGATTCTGTCCCTCTGTTGATGCAGCCTAGCACTGTGTTGGCCTTTTTGGCAGCTGCAGCACACGGCTGGCTCCTATTTAAGGGATTGTCCACTAGGACTCCCAGATCCCTCTCACAGTTGCTACTATTGAGCAAGTTACCCCCTATACTACACCTGTGCATTTGGTTTTTCTTGCCTAAATGTAGATGTACTTTTTTCACCACTGAATTTTATTTTGTTAGATAGCGCCCAGTCTTCAAGTAGGGTCACTTTAAGAAATGCAGCCGTCTGCAGAAAGGAAAATTTAATTTTTTCTTTCTTTTTCGGGGGGGATGACAAACTACTACAATCAGACTTGGCCAGGATTCTAAACCGGGTCAAGTTATAGAGGACATTAAACTCGGTGCCATCTTACCTTGATTTCTACAGGAGCGTTCCGGTGGAAATTGATGGGAGCCACTCCTGGCACGTAGAAGCAACTCACCCCATGCCACAAGAGGACGAATGGGCACGTAAGCCTCTGTCAAAACATAAAAAAAGACGCTTTGTCACCAGGGTGACCTCTGTTCGGAAGACAGGGAGGAGAGACTCAAAAAGGATCGTCTCCAGGGTCCAGTTTTTGTTTGTTTATTTAGCATATGGCACAAAGCACATGGATAACAGAGCACAGAAGGAGCACACAGTACTATGGTACGTGTATGATAGAATAGAGTAGAGTATAGTAGAGTAGAGTAGAATAGAACAGAATAAGGGATAGAACAGAATAGAGTAGAGTAGAGTAGAGTAGAGTAGAATAGAATAAGGGATAGAATAGAATAGAATAGGGGATAGAATAGAATAGAATAGAATAGAATAGGGGATAGGATAGGATAGGATAGGATAGGATAGAATAGGGGATAGGATAGGATAGGATAGGATAGGATAGAATAGGGGATAGGATAGTATAGGATAGAATAGAATAGGGGATAGGATAGGATAGAATAGAATAAGGAATAGAATAGAATAGAATAGAATAGAATAGAATAGAATAGAATAGAATAGAATAGAACAGAACAAGGAATGGCACATAATATGGAATGGAACAGAATATGGAATTTTTACTGTCTCATGTTTAAACCAATACAATTCTTATTATATCAATTAAATAAACTTCCTTACATTGATCCATAGTGTTTAGTTTATACGTATCCTAATTATTTTAACATTCAATCTTTACAGACTTATCAATGTCCTAGTTAGTTTTTCCCAATGTTTAGTTTCCCATTAATGTTTGAATTTAACATTTAATATTCATCGTTTCCAAGTTTTAAACAACCACAGTTCCCTTGATCCCAATTCATCAACAAAATCTGATGTTCGGGACACACGTCTTATCTACTTGAATATGTTCCTATTTGTCACCATCTTACACCAACCAATTAATAGTGCCGCGTAAGCACAATTTAAGACATTTGGAAATTAATAGAAAATAAGAATGTCATGCTGCGTTATAAATCAATAAAAGTTTTGTTCCATTTTATTCACTTGTAGATCCCAACCCCAAGTTAACCCAAGGTAAGTCAGGACTATGAGCCGGACCCAGAAATAAAACATCAGCCAGTGTAGCCTGAGACAAGGGGAGGGGTTAAGCGTGTCATTAGCCTCGAATCCCTTCGCACCTACAAGAGATCTTAAGTTCAGCCCACCTAGAATTCCGTTCACTCTTATCTACCGCCCATTTGTTTTGACCGTTTTACTTAGCCATATAAATTCGGGGCTCAGTTGTGGTCGTAACTTGAGGACTACCTGTATCATTGGGCTACTGTTGATACCTCAACCTACCCTGAGAGCGGTTCCATGGAGGGGTCCGAAAGCACCTCATGGAACTATTACTAGGATAGAATAGACCTTGGAAGGGACCTTGGAGGTCTTCTAGACCAGCACCCCCAATTCAAGCAGGAGAACCTATACCAGTGGTGGCGAACCTATGGCACGGGTGCCAAGGGCGGCACTCGGAGCCCTCTTTGTGGGCACGCGTGCCGTTGCCCCAGCCTCGCCTCCCCCACGACCCCCTCACCAGCAGCTCCCTTGGAGGAGAATCACCCCTGAGCGTGGGCCACGCGGAGCAGCGCAGCCAAGTGTCAGACCCTGCGAGGCCTTGCCGACCGGAGCTGCTACCTGCTTACAGTTCCGGGGAGGCTTCCGTTCGCCATTCCGCCGCCCCGCGTCTTCCTGCGCCATTGTGGTGGCGCTGATGTCCGACGTCATCAGGAGGTGCCGCTGGCGTCAACAGGGGGCACCCGGCTCCATTTGCAGTTCCAGCGTGATTTGTGGGCGTCCTAGCCTCGCCGGGTCCAACTGCATTTCGGCGGGCTAGGTGGACATGGCAGCTAGGCAGTATGTAGACAAGACTCTGCTCTCACGCCCCATCCCGTACAGTTGATGCTGCGGGGCATGGGCAGAGGGCGGGGCCGCCATGGTGCTGCTGGGCTGCCTGGGCAATCTGCGGCGGGGCCTGCGGGCAGGTGGGATAGGGGCGGGGCCAGTTTTTGGGCACTCGGGTTCGCCATCATTGACCTATACCATTTCAGACAAGTGGCTGTCCAGTCTCTTCTTGGAGAACCTCCAGTGATGGAGCACCCACAACTTCCGGTGGCAAGCAGTTCCACTGATTTAATTGTCCTCGACTGTCAGGAAATTCCTCCTTAATTCCAGGTTGCTTCTCTCCTTGATCAGATTCCATCCATTGCTTCTTGTCCGGCCTTCTGGTGCTTTGGAAAACAGAACAGAGTTGGAAGAGACCTCGGAGGTCATCTAGTCCAACCTCCTGCTCAGGCAGGAGACCCTATAGTATACCATTCCAGACAAGGGATTGTCCAGTCTCTTCTTAACAACGTTCAATGTTGGAGCATCCACAACTTCTGGAGGCAAGTAGTTCCACTGATCAATTGTCCTCACTGTCAGGAAGTTTCTCCTGAGTTCCAGGTTGCTTCTCTCCTTGATGAGTTTCCATCCGTTCCTTCTCGTCTTGCCTTCAGGCGCTTTGGAGAAGAGCTTGACTCCCTCTTCTTTGGGGCAGCCCCTGAGATATTGGAATATTGCTATCATGTCAACCCTCGTCCTTCTTTTCTGTAGACTGGCCATACCCAATTCCTGCAGCCGTGCTTCATCTTGATTCTTCTTCCCACTCAATCAAATGTGAACTGTCTACTTAGGAGTAGGACCTGTGCAGAACCCCAGAAGAATACAGGTAGTCCTCTCCTCAACCCTTCTTGTAGATCAGGGCTTTTCAACCAGTGGGACTGGTACCACCTGTGGTACATTGGCACCTGGCAGGGGATACACGACCATCTTAGAAAAGTAGCAGGGGAGGGGAATGAGCTGAACCGGTGGCAGCACCGTACAAGCCTGAGCGAGAGACGCTGGAGCTGCAGGGCTGTCAGGGTTCAGCGGAAGTGGCAGGATCAGCACCAGGCTCCAGCTGGAGCTCGGCGCTGATCCTGGCGCTTCTGAGCCCAGAAGAAGCACCGATCAGCTGGAATGTTGCAGCATCTCCAGGGTCTTGTGATTTACATTCTGATGCTTGGCAACTGATTCATGTTTATGACGGTCACAGTGTCCCAGGGTCATGGGAAGTGACCAAAACCTGCTGCAACCACCCAGCAGACGCGGGGAATAAAAACCAAACACCCCCCCACCCCACCCCCACTGCCAATCTTCAACAGAAACGCTCACAACCATAAAAACCTGGGACAGGAGGAAGAGTGCTGCGGGGCGGGCGGGCAGGTGTCTTGCTCGGCTGTGGCTTGGGGGGGCACTTTTTTCAGGGCCATTGTCACTTCGAACAGTCACTAAGCAAACTGTTGTAAGTCGAGGACTACCTGTACTTCATCATTTCCCCCCTCTTTTTTGGTCAAGTTTTTGACCCCTTGCTCGTCGACTGGTGGTACTTGGATATTGCCATATCCTACAAGTGGTACAATGGGTGAAAAGGTTGAAAAGCCCTGTTGCAGAGAGCTTTAGTGTGCAATAAACCAATAGTCATTTGAACCACTCTGGCTCCTGATTTCTTACACTTTACCATTGGGACAATCGGTCCTCGATTTACGACCACAATTGAGCTCAAAATTTCTGTTGCTAAGTGAGACATTTTTTTTCCAATGAGTTTTGCCTCGTTTTACTTTCTTGTCGCCCTTGTTAAGCGAATCCCTGCAGCTGTTGAGTTAGTGACACGGTCGTTAAGCGAACCCTGTTGACTTTGCTTGCCAGAAGATCGCGTGACCTCTGGGACGCTGCAACAGTCATAAGTATGAGTCAGTTGCCAAGTGTCCGAATTAGGACCCTGTGACCGTGGGGAGGCTCCAACGGTCGTAAGTGCAAAAAAACAGCCTGTAAATCAGTTGTTTTTTCCAATACCACTGTAACTTCGGTCACTAAATGAATCGCAGTATGCTGAGGACTTTATACATGCCGGTTGCCAAGTGCCTAAATTTGGATCAAGGGACTCTGGGGATGCAGGTGTGAAAAACGGCTGTAGGTCACCTTCCAAGTGAAAACGGGCAGCCTACGAATTTTATACTTCGAATCATCACTAAGTGAACGGCTGCACTACATGGCTGGATCTGGTTTTTGGCTTAATGTCGTGGTTCCAACAGATGAAACTCTTCAAAGAACTTCGAGGCATTGTTTACCTCAAAGAATCTTTTATCCAAGAAGCATAACATCGGCATGAACATAAGCGAAGCCAAAAACTGAATTTCCCCCCCTCCTCCCTTGAGCACATAGTATCAAAGCACAATTCCCTCCTCCAATTAACAGTCATAAATCACATTCTCCAATTAGCTTGAAACACAGGCTTTCCCTCCAGACCTCCAGCCCGCCAATTCTTATCCTCTCTTACTTCAACAACCTTGATTCTCATGCTAGGTTCAGTATTATTCTGTCCAGTTGAACTCGTTGAACCGTTTTCCAAGTTGCAATATATGGCTGTGAAAGCTGGACCATAAGAAAGGCTGAGCGCCAAAGAATGGAGGCCTTTGAACTACAGTGCTGGAGAAGACCCCTGCGAGTCCCCTGGATTGCAAGGCGATCCAACCGGTCAGTCCTAGAGGAGACCAACCTTGACTGCTCTTTAGAAGGCCAGATCCTGAAGTGGAAACTCAAGTCCTTTGGCCACCTAAGGAGAAGGAAGGACTCCCTGGAGAAGAACCTGATGCTGGGAAAGATGGAGGGCAAGAGAAGGAGACGACAGAGAAGGAGGGGGCTGGATGGAGTCCCTGAAGCAGGAGGCGTGAGCTTCATTGGACTCCAGAAGATGGTAGAGGACAGGAAGACCTGGAGGAATGTTGCCCATGGGGTCACGATTCGCAACTAACAACAACAGTTGAATTCCGTGCACATCCCCCCCCAAGCATCATCTAACTCAGTGCTTCTCAACCTTGACAATTTTAAGGCATGTGGACTTCAACTCCCAGAATTCCACAGCCAGCAATGCTGGCTGTGGAATTCTGGGAGTTGAAGTCCACATGCCTTAAAATTGTCAAGGTTGAAAAACACTGACATTCTAACTCTAAGAGCGGAAAGAAGAAAACAGCTGCATCTTCATCTGTTGTCAAAGCAAAAACATCCGGTGTTAGCAGCGTTTGACACTGCCCCTTGGAAGCAGAGGACACCGTGGAAAATAAAGTTTCTGAATCATCTAGGCAGGCTATGCTCCCCCCCCCCCACACACACACCCAGTGCAGAGTGCAAGGCAATGACTGATGACATGGCAAGGTGACAAAAGGGCCTGACTCACACACTTCCTGATCCAGGAAGGACGACAATGGGCAAACCACTTTGCGGTAGATAATGACACCCTTTTGTCTCTGGCACTCCCTGGCAGGAGATCAGGCAGATTCCTCAAATCGCTGACTGGCACCCTTCTCGGAACAATCTTTGAAAAGCGACGTGTGCATCTGGCTGGGATTCTACTCGGAGCTGGCCTGGAGCCACCGTCACAATTTTGAAAGCATTTCCTGCTCGGCCTGTACCTCAGTACAGCCCTTGACTTACAAACAGCTCCCTTAGTTGACCGTTCAAAGTTACGACGGCCCTGGAAAAAAAAGGGATTCGGGACGGATTTCCGCACTTAACGACCGCTTCAGCGTCCCCGTGGTTCACGCGTTCAAACTCCAGACGGTTCAGAGTGATGACGCTCGCAGAATCCCGGGGTCACCTGATCTGCTTTTGCAAACTTCCCACAACTTCCCACGTGCCCCGAAGCACGTCGTCCCATTTTTGTGTCCCAAGGCACAGCGGCAGCCCGTTTTTTGCGCCCCATGGCGCAGCGTCCTGCTTTTGCGCCCCGTGGCCACGGCGCTAGCACAATGAGGGGCTATGTGCCAGCAGCCCACAGGCTGAGGACCACTGCTCTCACTCATTCAAACTGCAACCGCCTGCCTACTGTGTTTCACTAAAAATAAGACCGGGTCTTATATTAATTTTTGCTAATTTTAGGACTTATTTTCCAGTTTGTCTTATTTTGGGGGGAAATACAGTATTAAATTCGTCTGTCTGATGATCTTAACTGGGGCTTATTTTGGGGGTGGGGCTTATATTACGAGCATCCTGAAAAATCACATTAAGGCTTATATACCGGTAGGTCTTATTTGGGGGAAAACACAGTAGGAAGGAGTGGAACCAATGCAGAACTCCGAAAGAACACAGGCAGTCCTCAACGTACGACCACAACTGAGCACGCAGGACATTTGTTAACTGAGTTTTGCTCATTTTACAACCTTTCTCGCCACTGTTAAGTCAATCACTGCAGCTGTTAAGGTAGTAACCTGGTTAAGTGAAGCTGAGTTCCCACAGTTCCACAAGACTTTGCTTGTAAAAATTGATCATACGACACGGGAATCGTCATAGATATGAGCCAACTGCCAAGCGTCCCAATTTCGATTATGTGATCTACGGTCGTGTGAAAAATGGTCCTTTTTTCCCCAGTGCCATTGCAACTATGAACAGCCACTACCCAAATGATCATAAGTCGAGGAATACCTGTAGTTTTTTCCTTCCATCCATGAAGAACCAACTCAAAGGCTGAGGTGACCGGTTTAATTTAGAAACTGGTGCATAAGCCTGCTTCCAGAAACAGATCATTAGATTGTTGGGGTTTTTTTGTGATTCTCCAGACCAGAAACTCTTCACAAAATAAATGTGGGTGATTTGACTTGACAAGACTTCCACATCTTTAATACATACTTCTTCATTCCTGCTCTGGTGGAATTTTTCATTCCAAGTGGAAAGCTCCAGATTGCACTGAGCAATCTGTGGTAGGATGTAGCTTTCCCATGCCATCGAAATGTTCAAAGGCCAACTTTTTTTTTTAACTGCTTTTTTCTATCGTGTAACCACCACATCCTCTGTGGGTTGGAAAAATGAGATTTTTTCTTCCCTTACCAACCCCTAAAAGACTGTCCATCCCAGCTGTAGAACATGCATTTGGATATTTTGAGTACTTCCAACTTGCACTTTTCCTATAAAAGATTACCACTTTTCATATAAAAGATTACCACAGGTAATCTTGCTGAAATGCCAATTACTTTAACGGGCGTCTGCAAAAAGATCCTCACACATTCTACCCACCACAGACGTAAAAGTCAAAAAAAGAACACCGTAAAATAGTTACAATAAATTTGTCAAAAATAAGGGATGGGGGAGCCAATGTAATAATCAACCACTTTTGGATATGAGTAATTTATAAGAATAAACTTCAGGCGATCCCAATCATTCATCTCCCTTAAAGTTTCTAAAAGAGATGACAATTTAAAAGAGAATAAAAGGTAGTGCTGAAAGTATTAAAATGAACTTACAGATAATATAAATAATGTACCATGAGGAATCCAATAGAATAGAATAAAATAGAATAGAATGGAATGAAATAGAATATCTTTATTGTCAGTATGTAACTCACAACGAAATTAAGCACTGTCCACAGTCCACACTACACACAAGTAAAAACCACAAATAAGAACATACATTATATACACACATCCTTCACATTCGATTCACCACTGCGCTGCCATTAATATTGCACTTCAATGTTGCACTATACCAGTGTTTCCCAAATTTGACAATTTTAAGGCATGTGGAGTTCAACTCCCAGAATTCCATAGCCAGCATTGCTGGCTGTGGAATTCTGGGAGTTGAAGTCCACATGCCTTAAAATTCTCAAGTTTGGGAAACACTGCACTATACCAGGGGTAGGCAACCTTGGCTCTTTTATGACTGGTGGACTTCAACTCCCAGAATTCCTGGCCAGCATGGCTCAGCTTGGAAACCTCTCCCTTTCCCCTCAGCGTGGCTGCCTCAGGAATTCTGGGAGTTGAAGTCCACGAGTCATAAAAGAGCCAAGGTTACCTACCCATAGCCTATCCTGTCTCAGGTAGTTTGCTTTGAGCAGGTAACAGGCCTGCTAAATCCTACAAAATGGGCCCTGCCCAGCCAGATAAATAATGACAAAGCAACAAAAAGGAAGGTAAACTGATCTGCGGTCCCAAATCTTGAACCCCTCCTTCTGCCTTTAAATTAACCTTCAGTCTGGCTTTTTATTCAATTTTACCTTTTTTTGAATTCTAAATTTTATATACGTGTTAATATTTTATTTGCATGCTGTCCAGAGTCACTCTGTGAGTCATAAAAGAGCCAAGGTTGCCTTGCCTACCTCTGCACTATACAGTGGTATTTAATATGGTTACACCTCTGGGATAAAAACTATTTTTTCAGCCTATTTGTGTTTGTTTTTATTATCCTGTACTCTCTGCCAGATGGTAATAGTTCAAAAAAAGAATGTCCGGGATGAGATGAGTACACATTGTCAATGTACATTCAGATAGGTAATCATATAACATAACCAACACAGATAACTGGAAACAAAAAAAAAATAACCTATTTTAACAATGTTAAATCTTTACTAAGATTGTTTGCTGTACCCATGTGAAGTTTCAGAAGGCCTCAGTCTCTGGAGAAGTCTACAATGTTGGGAATGGTGGAACGAAAGAGAAGAAGAGGGTGACTAATAGTGAAGTGGAGGGACTCCGTTACACAGTGGCCCTGTTGGAAGTCCTAAAGGAACAGGTTGAAGACAGATTGTCTTAGAGAATCTATCTTTGAGAAGATCTACCTATGTGGTTCCTAAGAGACAACGGTGGAAAATAATCAATGAATCAATATGAAGACCCTGGAGAAGGTGATACGAACATTGATCAGTGGTTCTCAACCTTTTTAATGCCGCGATCCCCAACCGGTCGTAAGTTGAGGACTACTCAATTGGTGCAGCACCGTTTGCAGAATGTGACTTTTGGCGGGCTCAGCAGGGCAGAGACAGCCTGGACAATTCCGATTGGCTTTTGAAAGCCAATAGAATTAGACTCTATTCAAGAGAGTCTATTCTATTGGCTTTCAAAAGCCAACAGAATAAAAGGGAGTCGCACAGCTAAGGAAAAGGGGGAAAAAATGGCGGACTGCATTGTTTGGCAACCCCCGTGAAATGGTTGTTTGACCCCAAATGGGGTCCCGACCCACAGGTTGAGAACCACTGATATAGTTGCTAAGAGGTGACAGTGACTTGACGGCACATAATCAATCAGCATCAAGACCGTCCCTTTGAGAAGTCCACAATTTTGACAAAGGTAGTAGGAAAATGAAGAAGAGACTGACCAGCAGCAAATGGACTGAGTTGTGGTGATGGGGGTACTGTAAGAAGTTGGTCACAGTGGACTTTCACTTTGGAAAAAAAATCTACGTTTGTGGTCACCAAGTGTCAACTATGACTTCATACTTGATGGCACATAATCAAGGGTAACAGTATATAAAAGCAGGCAGTAGTGGTGGGGGCACCATTAGAAGACCTAAAGGACCTGGTTGGGGACAGTTCATCTTAGAGAAAATCAAATTCATCTGGTTGCTAAAAGGCGACACTGACTTGATGGCGCCTCAGTCAATCAATCAATGTCAGGACCAAGTTCCTTTGAGAAGAAGCAACGGATGGAAACTAATCAAGGAGAGAAGCAACCTAGAACTAAGGAGAAACTTCCTGACAGTGAGGACAATTAACCCGTGGAACAACCTGCCTCCAGAAGTTGTGGATGCTCCAACACTGGAAGTTTTTAAGAAGAGACTGGACAGCCATTTGTCTGAAATGGTATAGGGTTTCCTGCCTGAGCAGGGGGTTGGATTAGATGACCTCCAAGGTCCCTTCCAACTTTATTACTACTACTATTACTACTACTACTACTACTACTTGATGCTGGGAAAAGTGGAAGGGAAGAAGAAATGGATGACCAAGGTGGATGGACTCAGGTTACAGTGGTGGTGAGGGCACCATCAGAAGACCTGTAAGGACCAGGTGGGAGACAAATCATCCTGGAGAAAAATCTATAGATGTGTCACCAAAAGTCAACTATGATTTGATGGCACAGATAATCAATCAATCAATCAAAATATAGTGCTTGTGCTAAAAAACAGGTGAGAATCCATCGGGGGGGGGGAACCCAGTCTGACACCCAAGCAGGGACCCCCCCCACACACTTTTTAAAAACCGTGCCCATAAGTCTCTTTTTTTTTTTTGCAGCGCCGCTGTAACGTCGAACGGCCACTAAACGAACGGTTGTAAGTCGAGGACTACCTGCCCGTCCCAGAAGGGAGCCAGCCAAGAGTTCAGACCCCGCTCCCGTGTCTTAACAGACACCCAAAAGCCCCCCCAGGAGACCCTCGGGCCACCCCTGTGAGGAGGGGGCGGTTTACACCCCTCCCTGAGACACCCCCCCCCAGGCGACCCTCTTGCCTTCGGAAGGGAAGGGGCTTGGGGGGAGGTCGCGGGGGGAGATGCCCCTCCCCTGACAGGGGGTTCAAGGCCCCGCCTCGCCCCCCTCCGAAGGGCCCGGCCGCCCCACAGTCCCCCCCCCCGGGACCCCCGTCCCTCCCCCGACCTCTCCCTCAGGGCCCGAGGGCCGGCGACGCGCTCACCAGAGCCCTCGAGGCCGCCATCTTGGATCCACGTGTCGGCGCCGACGTCGCCGGAAGTGGCTTGCGATTGGCCGAGGCCGCCGGTCGCCATGGTGACGGCGTTTGAAAGGCCCAGCCCGATCTGGCCTGGTCCTCAGACCCTTCCTCGTGGTCACCACGCCCGGGAAAGTCCGGGCTAGCAGCTGCAGCCCTTGGGGGAAAGGACGGAGAGGGTTTTGGGAAAGGGAAGCGTTGGGCCTTTTCCGCGTTTTCTTTTTTTTTTTTTTCCTCCCTTCCCGCCATCTTGGTTGCTGCCGGACTGGGGCTCTTTCCGCCATTTTTGGTGCGGGCGAGTTCACGGTGGCGGCGGCGGCGGCGGCGGCGCCATTTCTACCGCGGGCAAGGTAGCAAGGCGCCATCTTTATGCACGGAGGTGGAGAGCGGGCGCCATCTTTTTTAAGGGCAGTGCTGGAAAACCCCCAGGAGGTTTTTTTTAAAGGACTTTTTACAGGAGAAGATTTGGGGGGCTATCAAGAGCCAATATTGGCTTAATGGTACACACAATCATCAGAATCAAGCTTTAAAGGGCATCTTCTCCAGTACAGATGTATTTTTTCCATGCCCGTAGTGCCCTTTTGGATGAAACGACTTTTAAGTGGCTGCTGCGGTCGTTAAGCAAGCGCTGTGGTCGTTAAGCGAGGCAATTCTGAAATTGCCAAGGTTGGAGACCCCTGATTTAATGTGTTGTATGAACTCGGTCACTGTGGCTTATCAGTTATTTAGTGCCCCATGTTATGACCTTTTTGCCACAGTTGTTAAGTAATAATACAGTTGGAAGGGACGTTGGAGGTCATCTAGTCCAACCCCCTGCTCAGGCAGGAAACCCTATACCATTTCAGACAAAAGGCTGTCCAGTCTCTTCTTAAAAACTTCCAGTGTTGGAGCATTCACCACTTCTGGAGGCAGGTAGTTCCACTGGTTAGTTGTTCTAACTCTCAGGAAATTTCTCCTTAGTTCCAGGTTGCTTCTCTCCTTCATTAGTTTCCATCCATTGCTTCTTGACCTGCTTTAGGCGCTTTGGAGAATAGCTTGACTCCCTCTTCTTTGGGGCAGCCACTGAGATACTGGAAGACTGCTATCATGTCCCCCACCCCTGTCCTTCTCTTCATTAAACTGGACATACCCAATTCCAGCAACTGTTCCTTGTATGTTTTAGCCTCCAGTCCCCTAATCATCTTTGTTGCTCTTCTCTGCACTCTTTCTCTAGAGTTTCAACATCTTTTTTACATCGTGGTGATCAAAACTGGATGCGGTATTCCAAGTGTGGCCTTACCAAGGCCTTGTAAAGTGGTATTAATACTTCACGTGATCTTGATTCTCTCCCTCTGTTAATGCAGCCGAGCACTGTGTTGGCCTTTTTGGCAGCTGCAGCACACTGCTGGCTCCTATTTAGGTGATTGTCTACTAGGACACCGAGGTCCCTCTCACAGTTACTACTATTGAGCATGGTGCCACCTATGCTGTACTTGTGCATTTGGTTTTTCTTGCCTAAATGTAGAACCTTGCTTTTTTCACCATTGAATTTCATTTTGTTAGATAGCGCCCAGTGTTCAAGTCTGTCCAGATCCTCCTGTATCCTAAGCTTGTATTCTGGAGTGTTGGCTATTCCTGCCAGCTTGGTGTCGTCTGCAAATTTGATGAGTTCCCCATCTATCCCCTTGTCCAAATCGTTGATGAAGATGTTGAAGAGCACTGGGCCCAGAACTGAGCCCTGGGGCACCCCGCTACACACTTCCCTCCATGTAGATGCGGTTCCATTAAGGACCACACGCTGAGTACAGCCAGTCAGTGATTCACGTGCTCATTAAGTGAAGCTGGCTTCCCTTATTGTTTGTCAGGAGCCAGAGGGAAGGTTACAAATAGTGATCACATTGGCCCCGGAACAGTGCAACTGTCATGAGTACATGCCAGTTGCCAAGCATTCGAATTCTGATCAACTGACCATGGGAAAGCTGCAATGACCACGTGAAAAATGCTCATAAGCTGTTGTAACTTTAAATGGTCACTAAATAAATAGCCGTAAGTTGAGGACTACCCATACAGTGGTTGGAGCTGATCTGGTACACCAGTGTTTCCCAAACTTGACAATTTTAAGGCATGTGGACTTCAACTCCCAGAATTATTCTGGGAGTTGAAGTCCACATGCCTTAAAATTGTCAAGTTTGGGAAACACTGTGGTACACTAAGGCGAAATCAATCCAGTACATAGCTTGGTATAATGTGTGAAGCCAGCTATTTCTCCCACGATTCAGATGTGACTTCAAAATTTAGCATTTGATATAGATAGCTGCACATCGATCCTTTGACAGTTTCGTCCCTGGGCGAAAAAGGAAGAGGTGTTTTCTTACTGAAGACAGAAATAAAAATAAGGGAGATATTTGGAGTGGAAAAATGGTTCCCATGGAAAATAAAGAGTTATTGAAGAAAAATAGTCTCAGTACTCTTTGGTGGTTTGGAAAAGCACCAAGCAAGAACAGAATTAATCTTCAGGCATATCAGCCAATCATTAGAAATCAATCTGTAGGCAAGAGTAATATAACAACGGAAGCAATGTTAATATAGATCAGTGGTTCTCAACCTGTGGGTCAGGACCCCATTTGGGGTCGAACGACCATTTCACGGGGGTCGCCAAACAACGCAGTCCGCCATTTCCTCCCCCCCCCCTTTTCCTTAGCTGTGCTACTCCCTTTTATTCTATTGGCTTTTGAAAGCCCATAGAAGAGACTCTCTTGAATAGAGTCTAATTCTATTGGCTTTCAAAAGCCAATCGGAATTGTCCAGGCTGTCTCTGCCCTGCTGAGCCCGCCAAAAGTCCCATTCTGCAAACAGTGCTGCACCAGTTGAGTAGTCCTCGACTTACGACCGGTTGAGTAGTCCTCGACTTACAACCGATTGGGGGTCACGGCATTAAAAAGGTTGAGAACCATTGATATAGATAAGAATAGAATAGAATAGACTAGAATAGAATAGAATAGGTTAGAATAGAATGCAGAATGCAGAATGCAGAATAGAATGTAGAATGTAGAATAGAATAGAATGTAAAATAGAGGAATAGAATAGAATAGAATAGAATGTAAAATAGAAGAATAGAATGGAATGGAATGGAATAGAATGGATTGGAGCAGAATGGAATGGAATAGAACAGTGGTTCTCAACCTTTTTAATGCCGCGACCCCCAACGGGTCGTAAGTGGAGGACTACTCAACCAGTCATAAGTCGAGGACTACTCAACTGGTGTAGCACCGTTTGCAGAATGGGACTTTTGGCGGGCTCAGCGGGGCAGAGACAGCCTGGACAATTTCTATTGACTTTTGAAAGCCAATAGAATTAGACTCTATTCAGTCTTTCAAAAGCCAATAGAATAAAAGGGAGTAGCACAGCTAAGGAAAAGGGGGGGAAAAATGGCGGACTGCGTTGTTTGGCGACCCCCATGAAATGGTCGTTCGACCTCAAATGGGGTCCCGACCCACAGGTTGACAACCACTGGAATAGAATATAGTATAGAAAATAGAATAGAATACAATAGAATATCCGAAAGATGCTCTTTCATGAGTCAATTGGACTTTCTTCTCCAACAGAATAGAATAGATAACAGAATAGAATAGAATAGAATAGAATAGAATAGAATAGAATAGAAAATAGAATACAATAGAATAGAATACAGTAGATAGCAGAACAGAATAGATAACAAAACAGATTAACAGAGCAGAATAGAATAGAATAGAGTAGAATTCTTTATTGGCCAAGTGTGATTGGACACACAAGGAATTTGTCTCCGGTGCATGATCATAACCATAAAATGCCATCATCATAAATCATAAGATACAATACAATAGTGATAGTTGTTGTATCTCATACAAAACAATGATAAGATACAACCGTGATAACCAATTCCAAGTAAAAGCCAAGACTACTTTGATTTCTTTTTAAATTTAAATTTTTATTGAAAATAGTTAACTGTTTATTCTGTTAGAATAATTATCATTTGTAGCTTAAACAACGATTTAAAAATTTGCCATTGTCTCATCATCATCCCTAATTTGGATCTCGGCAGTGAATCAAATCTTTGTTAAATTAGGCATATTTCACGTTCATTTTTATTTCACGTTCTTCCACGTTTAGTCGTCTTGCAATGAGAAAGTAGCATGAGGAATCAGTTGGCAAAGCTTTTTCTAAGGCCACTAACGAATCAAAACATATACAGGTATTCCTCGACTTACAAACATTCGGTCAAAGTTATAACTCATGACTGATTTTTCACACTTAACGACCGTTGCAGCATTCCCCTGTGCTCACGTGATCAAAATTAAGACGCCTGGCAACTGACTCGGATTTATGATGGTTGTCACGGGGTCACAGGATCCCCTTTTGCAATCTTCTGACAAGCGAAGTCCATGGGGAAGCCAGATTCTCTTAACAACGAGGTTACTCACTGAATGGCAGTGATTCGCTTAATAACCATGCCAAGGAAGGTCGTAAAGTGAGGAAACACTCATTTAACAATTGTCTCATTTAGCCACTGAAATTTTGGGGTCAGTTGTGGTGGTAAGTCAAGGACTATCTGCAGTCATATCCCAACTTAATCATCCAGAGTTCACAATATATTTATTTCTCTCTCTCTCTCTCTCTCTCTCTCTCTCTCCCTCTCCCTCCCTCTTTATCTCTTTTTCCTCTCTCTCTTTCTCTCTTTTCTATCTCTCTTTATCTTTCTCTCTATCCTCTCCCTCTTTCTCTCTTTCCTCTCACTTTCCTCTCCCCCTTTTCTCTCTCTTTCCTATCCTCTCCCTCTTTCCTCTCTCTCATCTCTCTCATCTCTATTAACATTTATCTTTCATCTCTATATTATCTCTCTCTCCCTTTTTCCTCTCTCTCTTTCCTCTCCCTCTCCCTCTTTCTTTCCTCTCCCTCTTTCTCTTTCCCTCTATCATCGCTATCATTTATCGTTCATCTCTATATTATCTAACTCACTCTCTCCCTCCCTCCCTCCCCCTCTCTTTATCTCTTTTTCCTCTTTCTCTCTTTTTTCTGTCTCTTTCTTTCCTCTCCCTCTTTCTCTCTTTCCTCTTGCTTTCCTCTCCCCCTTTTCTCTCTCTCTTTCCTGTCCTCTCCCTCTTTCCTCTCCCTCCCTCTCTCTCATCTCTCTCATCTCTCTTTATCATTTATCTTTCATCTCTATATTATCTCTCTTCCTTTTTCCTCTCTCTCTTTCCTCTCCCTCTCTTTCTCTCTTTCCCTCTCTCTATCATCTCTATCATTTATCGTTCATCTCTATATTATCTAAATCTCTCTCTCTCTCTCTCTCTCTCTCTTTCTCCCTCCCTCCCTCATATACACACACACACACACAATTTCTCTCGTATGGACACACGCGTTCCGTGACACACACACATCCCAGGAACTAACTTCCACCATAATACTGCGGCTTCGCAACAGCCATTAGGATAAAATCTCTTCCATTTTTTGAAGCGGTTTCTGCTGACTGCAGTCTGATTCGTTTGCAGCGAAGAGCAAAGGCATGGCATAATTCAGTTCCTAATCCAACTGGGCTTGCGAGCCAGTCTATGAGCCACATTTGCAGGCAGGAAAAAAAGTCTCTGGCCTCTAAACCACAGATTCTCCACGCCGAAAACTTCCACCTCCGTGGCCTCCTGCGACAGCAGCACGCTGGCAACGCCGGTGTGGCCACGCGTCCTTTCTAAGGCTGTTGTTGGTACTGCTTTTCCGTGCCGGTGAAAAAGTCCTCCAGGATGCTCTGGATGTACTCAAAGGTGGGCCGATCCTCCGGTTTCTCCTTCCAACATCTCATCATGATCTCGTAGAGCTCCTGCGGGCAGCCCTGGGGACGTGGCATCCGGTAGCCACGCTCGAGAGCGCGCATCACTTCCAGGTTTGTCCTCCCTGAATTGGACAAAAAAAGGAGACAGGTGGAACATCCTGACGCGCAGCCCAACTTGGAAAATATCAAGAGAAGAGAATAGGAGTAAATGGCGAAGGGGATTCCTGCAGTTAATGAGGCACACACACACACACACGCACATACCACGTCATGCAGAGTTGTCGGGGGTCCTAAAGGAATCATTGGCACAGTCAGGCTGGCCGTGAACTTGTGGGGCCTTGGTGCTCTCTGATTGTTTTCTTGCAGACGTTTCATTACTCAGCTAGGTAACATCATCAGGGCTAGAAGGGGTTGGAGGAGGAGGAGGAGGGAGAGGAGGAGGAGGAGGAGGAGGACTGTTGGATCCTTGGTGCTCTGAGCTCGGCTGATTTCTTGCAAACGTTTCATTACACAACTAGGTAACATCATCAGTGCTAGAAGGGAGTGGGGTTTGCAGAGAGGAGGAGGAGGAGGAGGAGGAGGAGGAGGAGGAGGAGGAGGAGGAGGAGGAGGAGGAGGAGGGCTGTAGGGTCCTTGATGCTTCCTGAGCTTAGTAGATTTCTTGCAGACGTTTCGTTACCCAACTATTTAGCACCATCAGTACATGAATGAAAGGCGTACAAGAAAACAACCAAGCTAAGAGAACATGAAGAACCCCTCCTCCTCCTCCTCCCCCTCCTCCTCCTTCTTCTCCTTCTACTTCCTCCTCCTCCTCCTGCTTCCTCCTCCTCCTCCTCCGCAAACTCCACTCCCTTCTAGCCCTGATGATGTTCCCTAGTTGGGTCATGAAATGTCTGCCAGAAAACAACCAGTCTCAGAGAGCACAAAGGACCCCACCGTCCTCCTCCTCCTCTCTGCAAATCCCCACTCCCTTCTAGAGATAATGACCCACCCGTTTTGTGACCATCATGAGTATGACCACATTGGGCAGACCCCATTACGTCCATAACTCAAGGACTGTAGTGCAAGAACGTTTGGAAAAAGGCCAAGGCGGCATGTTCCTTGCAGTGTTTCTCAACCTTGACAATTTTAAGGCATGTGGACTTCAACTCCCAGAATTCCACAGCCAGCAATGCTGGCTGTGGAATTCTGGGAGTTGAAGTCCACATGCCTTAAAATTGTCAAGGTTGAGAAACACTGCAGAGATTCTGAGATCTCAGTTGGAAATGAGAATTAGAAGAGCAAGCCTTAAGGAACAATTAAAGTCCAATTTACAGTGGCCACTTCGCCTTGCAAAGCATACAGGAGCGAACGTTGGCCCACAACAGTAGCTTGTTGTTATGGAAATTGCCTGCTGCAATAATGTGTGTTTCGTACACACTGGACACGCTGTAGCATCGTCGTCCACTTGGCTTGCGGAGGACTCACAAACCAATCCTCTTTCCGTTGAAAACTTTAAAAAAAATTATGACCCTTTTCAGAGGGACTTTCCATCTCGTACGCCGGGATGGCAGACGTCCGTTCCTAAGCAAACTTAGCCAAATGAGGAAATGTGTGGGGCAGCATCTCACTTCAAAGGCCACCCTTTGTACTCGTGTTGTAAGGCGTGTTTGGCCACCTGCGTCCTCGCCCAGGGACAGAACGTGCATTGTTTCATCAAGGATATTTTTTTGAGCCTTTTTGCTACAGATTAGACCAGGGCTAGGCAATCTTGGCTCTTTTATGATTTGTGGACTTCAATTCCCAGAATTCCTGAGCCAGCATGGGGGAGCTATGTTTGCTGGTATTACAGATATCGTCACAGGATGGAGGCGGTTCCTAGTAAGGCCGCCTTTTGCAATTGACTAACAGCGAATTTGTCAATGCCAATGGTGTTCAAGAGGTGCTCCAGCTGTTTTGGGATTGCACCCAAGGAGCCTATGACTACTGATACTACCCTTGCTTGCTTTTGCCACAGTCTTTCTATTTCTATTTGTAGGTCTTTGTATTTTGTGATCTTCTCCAGTTCTTTCTCGTCTATTCTGCTGTCTCCAGGCACTGCCACGTCCACTCTCCAGACTTTTTTGTCTTTCTTATCGACAATTGTTAAGTCCGGGGTGTTCTGTTGCAGGTGCTTGTCTGTTTGAATTCTGAAGTCCCAGAGCAGTTTAATTTTATCATTTTCTATGACTTTCTCTATTTTATGATCCCACCAGTTTTTGCTTACAGGCAAATGATATTTTTTGCAGATCTTCCAATGCACCATTGTTGCTACTTTGTCATGCCGCTGCTTGTAGTCAGTCTGTGCAATCTTCTTGCAGCAGCTTACCAAGTGGTCCACTGTTTCTTCAGCTTCTTTGCATAGGCGGCACTTACTGTCTGTTGCTGTCTTCTCAATTTTGACTTTGTATGCATTTGTCCTTAAGGCTTGGTCTTGTGCAGCCAGAATTAGTCCCTCGGTCTCTTTCTTCAATCTTCCTGCTCTTAGCCATTGCCAGGTCTTGTTATTATCTGCTTTCCCAGCTATTTTTAATGTATTATTATTATTATTATTATTATTATTATTATTATTATTATTATTATTATTATTATTATTATTGGAGTCTTGCTGGATGAAACGAAAGAAGTGAGGCCATCTTAACCGTTTCCTAGGCAAGGTCAAGCTTTCCTGCTACATACCTGGATACGGGGTCCGCCCATAGGTGATGATCTCCATCAGCAAGATGCCGAAGGACCACACATCGGACTTTATGGTGAAGGACCCATAGTTGATGGCTTCGGGGGCCGTCCACTTGATGGGGAACTTGGCGCCTGCCCAGAATCCAAAAACAAGATAGTTAGATTGAGCCTGAAAACGGCAGCTGGCAACCGCTAATGTTATCAGTTTGGCTTAGTGCTGAAGGTAGCAGGCAGAGAGTGGGGGACGCTGGGTTCTGGTCCCGCCTTCGGGAGACCACACCTGGAATACTGCAAGCAATTTTGGTCACCATACTAGAAAAAAGATGTCAAGACCTTGGAAAAAGTGCAAAGAAGAGCAACTAAGATGATCCAAGGCCTGGAGGCTAAAACATATGAAGAACAGCTGCGGGACTTGGGTTTGGCCAGTCTAAAGAAAAGAAGAAATAGGGGAGACATGATAGGAGCATTCCAGTATTTGAGGGGCTGCCACAAAGAGGAGGGGGTCACATTATTCACCACCAGAGGGAAGGACGAGAAACAATGGTTGGAAACTGTCCAAAAAGAGAAGCAACCTGGAACTGAGGAGAAACTTCCTGACAGTGAGGACAATTAACCAGTGGAACAGCTTGCCACCAGAAATCATGGGCGCTCCATCACTGGAGGTTTTTAAGAAGAGGCTTCAACTCCCAGAATTCCCTAGCCACCAACTCTCCAAACTTGGCCACTTTAAGACTTGTGGTTGGCTGGGGAATTCTGGGACTTGAAGTCCACAAGTCTTAAAAGTGGCCAAGTTTGAGGACCCCTGATCTCCAGGCGCTCCGATCGGGGAGGAAGGGCGTAAAGTCAAATCTACATTGTCCATCAACGTGGAGGATGCACACACTAAGGCTGCGCTGGCTTTGTTACCTTCCCGAGCGGTGTACTCGTTGTCCTCGATCACACGGGCCAAGCCAAAGTCCGCAATCTTGCACACCAGGACGGCCGACACCAAGATGTTAGCGGCTCTGAGGTCACGATGGATGTAGTTCCTGTGCTCAATGAAGGCCATGCCTTCCGCCACCTGCCAGGGGAGAGGACAGCTCCATTAAAGGGGGAAGACCCGAAAAAAGCCGCGTCTTTACGACTGATTTTACAAGAGTCCTCAACTTAGGACTGGCCGGATGTTAGCGTGGACCCTCTCGCAAAAGATATGACCTGGATTCGAAGTTTTGATGGACACTCCCTCTCTGGCCACGTGACATTTGGAGACTTGAGATCCGGGTTGTCCAACCTTGGCAACTTTAAGAGCTGTGGACTTCAACTCCCAGAATTCCCCAGGTAGCCCTGCTCTCTCTCTCTCTCTCTCTCTCTCTCCTTCTCTCCCTCCCTCTCCCTGTCTCTCTCTCTCTCTCTCCCCCTCTTCCTCTCTCTCACACTCCCTTTTTTCTTTCTCTCTCTCCCTCCCTCTCTTTCTCTCTCTCTCTCCCCACCTCTCTTTTTCCCTCTCTCTCTCTCTCCCCCTCTCCCTCTCACACACTCCCTCTTTTTTCTCTCTCTCTTTCTCCCTCTCTCTCCCTCTTTCTCACACACTCCCTTTCTTTTTCTCTCTCTCTCTCTCTCTCTCTCCCTCCTTCCCGCCTCTCTTCCTCCTTCTCTCTTTCTCTCTCTCCCTCCCTGTCCCATCTCTCCCTCTTTCATACTCCCTCTTTCTCTCTGTCACACTCCCTCTCTCTCTTTCTCTGTCTCTGTCTCTCCCCCTTCTCTCACCCCATTTCTCTGTTTCTCTCTTCCTCCATATATACACGCACAAACACACACACAAATATATACCTCTCTCTCTCTCTGTCTCTCTCTCTGTCTCTCTCTCTCTCTCTGTCTCTCTCTTTCTCTGTCTGTCTATCTATCTATCTATCTATCTATCTATCTATCTATCTATCTATCTATCTATCTATCTATCGAGATTTCTTTCTCTCATATTTGGGCCAACAGTGCATCAAAAAAACACTCAAGGTAATATGTATGTATGTATTTTTTTAAAAAATCTGGATTGCTAATAAAGAATTAAGGGAGAATGGAATAGCTATTTCGAGCTAATTAGCTCTCATCAGCCAAACAGAAAGATCTCTTTCTCCCATATTTGGGCCGACAGGGTGCATCCAAAAAACACTCAATGTATGTATATGTATATGTGTGTGTGTGTGTGTATGTATACATACGCACCCACACACACACACACACACACAGAGAGAGAGAGAGAGAGAGAGAGAGAGAGAGAGAGAGACGTTAGGTCTTATTTTTAAGGAAATATGGTACTAAATGCGTCCGTCCGGCTGATGATCTTAACTGGGGCTTATTTTGGGGGTGGGCGAGGAATTCTGGGAGCTGAAGTCCACAAGTCTTAAAAGTTGTCAAGCTGCACACCCCTGCTCTCTTCCCTACGCGTACGTGTGACTCTATGATTTTTCTCCTGAAATAGATAAATGTGATTTCTCTCTGCAGGAGTCCCTCCCATAATTTTCTGGAGGGAAATTCCCCCAGTGCGCTCTGATTAAATAAATAAATGCTGCAGTGAGCCTTGATTATCGCTTTTGGGCTTTCTGCATTGAACGGTATGTATATATATAGGGTCTCCTGCTTGAGAGGAGGGGCTGGACTAGATGACCTCCCAAGGCCCCGTCCAACTCTGTTGTTCTGTTATTCCACACACTCACCTGGGCAGAGAAGTCGATCAGCTTGGGAAAAGGCTGCTCCTGGCCTTCCTCACTTTTCAAGAAATCCAGCAAGCTGCCTGTGGAGATAAGAGGAGATCCTTTTAAGACAAGTGGGACGTTTCTTGGGGGGGGGGGGGAGATTCTGGGATCTCCTTTTGCGACCTTCTGAAAAGGCTAGTCAATGGGGAAACCAGATTCACTTCACGACCGTGTGACTAACCTCACAGCTGCGGTGATTCACTTCAGAACTGCGGCAAGAAAGGTCGTAAAATGGGGCAAAAATCACTTCACCAATGTTTCATTTAGCCACAAAAGTTTCAGGCTGGATTATGGTCGTACATCGAGATTAAGATCCAGATTCAGTTCACAAGTGCCTCAATTGCGGTCGTAAGTCGAGGACTACATCAGTTTTGGCTGTAAATTGAGGATTACCTCAATTGTGGTCGTTAAGTCGAGGACTATCTCAATTGTGGTCGTAATTGTCGTAAAATGAGGATTACCTCAGTTGTGGTTGTAAGTGAAGGACTACTTCAATTGTGGTCATAATTTGAGGATTACCTCAATTGTGGTTGTAAGTGAAAGACTACCTCAATTGTGGTTGTAAACTGAGGATTACCTCAATTGTGGTTGTAAGATGAGGATTACCTCAATTGTCATAAATTGAGGACTACCCCAATTGTCATAAGATGAGGACTACCTCAATTGTGGTTGTAAACTGAGGATTATCTCAATTGTGGTCGTAAACTGAGGATTATCTCAGTTGTGGTCGTAAGTGAAGAATTACCTCAATTGTGATCGTAAACTGAGAATTACCTCAATTGTCATAAATTGAGGACTACCTCAATTGTGGTTATAAGTTGAGGATTACCTCAATTGTGGTTGTAAGCTGAGGATTACCTCAATTGTCATAAATTGAGGACTACCTCAATTGTGGTCGTAAGCTGAGGACTACCTCAATTGTGGTCGTAATTTGAGGATTACCTCAATTATGGTCGTAAGTGAAGAACTACCTCAATTGTGGTCATAAACTGAGGATTACCTCAATTGTGGTTGTAAACTGAGGATTACCTCAATTGTCATAAATTGAGGACTACCTCAATTGTGGTCTAAGCTGAGGACTACCTCAATTGTGGTCGTAAGTGAAGGACTACCTCAATTGTGGTCGTAAGTAAAGGACTACCTCAATTGTGGTCGTAAGCTGAGGATTACCTCAATTGTGGTCTTAAGTTGAGGACAACCTCAATTGTGGTCGTAAGCTGAGGACTAAGTCGACGATGGAGGGTGCCGGGCTGAGATAAGCCACGATGGGCAATGCTTGTCCTCACCTTTCTCCATGAATTCGGTGATGATGAAAATGGGCTCCTCCTTGGTCACCACCGCATGGAGCCTGACCAGCTTGTCGTGCTGGAGGGTCTTCATGATGTTGGCCTCTTCAAGGAAGGCCTTGACCGTCATGCTGCCCGGCTTCATGGTCTTCACCGCCACTTTCGTGTGTGCGTTATAGACGGCTGTGGAGGCAGGAAAGGCCGGCTTTAGAAGAGAGGTGGGCAACCACGGCTTGTGGACTTCAACTGCCAGAATTCCGCAGCCAATGGAGGAGAATAGTTGTGGCTCAGGGTTGAACTGAGGCAGGGGTCTTCAAACTGGGCCCTTTGATGACTGGTGGACTTCAACTCCCAGAATTCCTTCTGCCTGGCTGAGGAATTCTGGGAGTTGAAGTCCACCAGTCATCAAAGGGCCCAGTTTGAAGACCCTGAACTGCAGAGTCCTTGGTGCTCTGAGCGTGGCTGTTTTTCTTGCAGACGTTTTATTATCCAACTAGGTAACAACACACTCCAATTGCTTCTACAACTGATAATGTTCTCTAGTTGGGTCATAAAATGTCTGCAAGAAAACAACCAACTTCAGAGAGCATCAAGGAACCCACAGTCCTCCTCCTCTTCCTCCGCCACCACCACCACCACCATCACCACCACCACCACCACCACCACCACCACCACCACCTAACACTGATGATGTTCCCCAGTTGGGTCATGAAATGTCTACAAGAAAACAACCAAGCTCAGAGAGCATCAAGGACCCCACAGTCCTCCTCCTCCTCCTCCTCTTCCTCCTCCTCCTTCACCACCACCACCACCACCACCACCACCACCACCTAACACTGAGCATGTTCCCCAGTTGGGTCATGAAATGTCTACAAGAAAACAACCAAGTCCAGAGAGCATCAAGGACCTCACAGTCCTCCTCCTCCTCCTCCTCCTCCTCCTCCTCCTCCTCCTCCTCCTCCTCCTCCTCCTCCTCTTCCTCTTCCTCCTCCTCCACCACCACCACAACCACCACCACCTAACACTGAGCATGTTCCCCAGTTGGGTCATGAAATGTCTACAAGAAAACAACCAAGTCCAGAGAGCATCAAGGACCCCACAGTCCTCCTCCTCCTCCTCCTCCTCCTCCTCCTCCTCCTCCTCCTCCTCCTCCTCCTCCTCCATGTTTCCTAGCTGGGTCATGAAATATCGGCAAGGAAATCAGAAAGTTCAGAGACACCAAGGACTGCCCTGGGTCATCCATTTGAGATGGGCAGCCATATGAATGAATGAATGAATGAATGAATGAGTGAATGAGAAATATCTCCCTTGGGAATTGTCAGAAAGTTCAGAGACACCAAGGACTGCCCTGGGTCATCCATTTGAGATGGGCAGCCATATGAATGAATGAATGAATGAATGAATGAGTGAATGAGAAATATCTCCCTTGGGAATTGTGGTGGGGGTTTTAATTGTGTATCCTTTGCAATCAAAAGGACACGTTCAAAAACCAAAGTTGCGTAGCAGAGAATGTTGGTCATGTTATGATTCCTCGCCAGCCAGTGGACCCGGCAGCTGAGTCTGAGGAGGAGGAGGAGGAGGAGGGGCCTGGAGTGACATCAGAGTCGGAGGAAGGTTCCGAGGAGCTACAAGACTTACAGTCGGACGAGGAGCCTGGCCCCTCTATTCGCGCTCAGGTTGAGACGCAGTTGTGCCGGGAGCCTGAGTTGGACAGTGATGAAGAACAGCTGGGGCAAATCCCGGATGCACGAATGCGCCGGCAGGCAAAGAGAGCAGGACAGAGGGATGCAATGGGGCGGCTCCAAAGGCAAAGGAGAAGGTATTAGGAAGCCACGCCTGGGCTGAATCATAAAAGGGAAGGTGTGGGAGGGGCTGGTGGCCAAAGGCAGCCGTTTGTGTCGAGGATCGAGTTTCTGTGGACTCTGTTTGTTGGACTTGGACATTGACTCAGGTCTGTGAGTAATAAAAGGGGTTGGTTTTTTCTGGCGGTTCCAGCCTGCTTCTTGGAAGAAAGTTTTTTTCCTTGGGAGCGTAACGTAGGCTGGCACAGAACAGGTCGGATCCAAGGCCCGGCCTTCGTGGACCTTACCCATCCAGACTTCTCCAAACTGTCCGGCTCCCAGCTTCTTCTCCAGTTTCAGGGAGCTTCTGGGGATTTCCCAGGCATCCTTCTCCCAGGGTTTTTCGGGTTTCGGCAACACGCAGGGGTGGGTCAGCTTCTGGCACAACCCATCGGCTTGGCCTGAAAGAGACCCCAGAGGACATTGCAGGACCGGTGTGTGTGTGTGTGTGTGTGTGGGTGTATGTGTGTATCATTTTTCTAAACGAGAGTTTCTCAACCTTGGCAACTTTAAATACGGGTGGACTTCAACTCCCAGAATTCCTCTGCCAGCTAATCTTAAAGTCCACCTATCCTGAAGTTTATTAGCATGCTGGCTGGGGGATTCTGGGAGTTGAAGTTCACTGGGAGGTAGCCGAATCAAAGGGCGCACTCAGAAATACAAGATGGGGGGGAGAGGGAGAGAAAGAGAGGGGGAGAGAGAGAAAGAGAGAAAGAGAAAGGGAGAGAAAGAGAGAGAGACAACAAAAGAGAGAGGGAGAGAGAGAGAGAGGGAGAGGGAGAGAGGGAGAGAGGGAGGGAGGGAGAGAAAGAGAGAGGGAGAGAGAAAGAGACAATGAGAGAGAGAGAGGGAGAGAGAAAGAAAGAAGGAGGGAGAGAGGGAGAGAGAAAGAGAGAAAGAGAGAGAAAAAGAGACAACGAAAGAGAGAGGGAGAAAGAGAGAGAGAGGGAGAGAGAAAGAGAAAGAAGGAGGGAGAGAAAAAGAGAAAGAAGGAGGGAGAGGGAGAGAGAAAGAGAGAAAGAGAGAGAAAAAGAGACAAAGAAAGAGAGAGGGAGAGAGAAAGAGAAAAAAAGAGAAAAAGAGAAAGAGACAACGGAAGAGAGAACGGGAGAAAGAGGGAGGGAGAGAGGGAGAGAGAGGGAGGGAGGGAGAGAGAGAAGGAAAGAGAGGGAGAGAGAAAGAGAGAGAAAAAGAACGAAAGAGAGAGAGAGAAAGGGAAAGAGGGAGGGAGAGAGAGGGAGGGAGGGAAAGAGACGGAGAGAGAGAAAGAGAAAAAGAGAGATAACGAAAGAGAGAGAGAGAGGGAGAGAGAGCAGGGCTAGCTGGGGAATTCTGGGACTTGAAGTTCACCCATCTTAAAGCTTATTAGCATTCTGGCTGAGGAATTCTGGGACTTGAAGTCCACAGATCTTAAAGTTGCCCAGTTTGCAGACCTGGGTATTATCTGATTGCTGCCTGCTCAACAGTTCTTCCTCCTCTCCCACCGCCGTTCCCACACACCATTGCAAAGAGGCTGGGTCACCCCCTTCTGACCCGTTTCTTGTCCGTCGAAAGGGGTGGATTTTTTTAACCCAGGATCCAACGGACGGACATTTCTCCCCCCCCCCACCTCCTCCGGTGTAAAAACGTGGCTCGTCAGCTGTTAGATTTGGGAGACTCACCTTGGTAATGGCTGACCAGTTCCTGCAGAGTGCGGAAGTTTCTCCGGGTGGAGATGTAGAAACCCCCGTTGTCCACAGTTCGAATCTTGTAGTGTTTGACCACCTCCATTTTGTTCTGGGAATCGAAGTCTCTTACGGAGAGGGAGTAACTCCCTGGGACCGGGACAGACAGGAAGAGGAGCGAGAAGCGAAGTCAATTCTTTTTTTTTAAAATCTACCTCTCAAAAGAGAAGCAGACGTGGACAGATGCAACGTCTCGCTTACTGACGCCAGCAGTAAGAGTGGATCTATCCCCCACCCGCCCTGGAAAAGGGATCTATCAATCAGAATAGAGCTGGAAGAGACCTTGCAGATCTTCTAGCTCAGTGGTTCTCAACCTGTGGGTCGGGACCCCATTTGGGGTCGAACGGCCATTTCACGGGGGTCGCCAAACAACGCAGTCCGCCATTTTTTTCCCCTTTTCCTTAGCTGTGCTACTCCCTTTTATTCTATTGGCTTTTGAAAGCCAATAGAATAGACTCTCTTGAATAGAGTCTAATTCTATTGGCTTTCAAAAGCCAATAGGAATTGCCCAGGCTGTCTCTGCCCTGCTGAGCCCGCCAAAAGTCCCATTCTGCAAACGGTGCTGCACCAGTTGAGTAGTCCTCGACTTACGACCGGTTGAGTAGTCCTCGACTTACGACCGGTTGGGGGTCACGGCATTAAAAAGGTTGAGAACCACTGTTCTAGCTCAAGCCCCTACTCAAGCCAGAGACCCTCTACTATTTCAGACAAATGCTTGTCCAATCTCTTCTTAACCCCCCTCCCCCTTTGATGGAGCACCCACAACTTCTGGTGGCAAGTTGTTCCACTGGTTAATTGTCCTCCCTGTCAGGAAGTTTCTCCGTAATTCCAGGTTGCTTCTCTCCTTGATTAGTTTGCCTCCATTGCTTCTTGTCCTGCCTTCGGGTGCTTTGGAGAAGAGCTTGACTCCCTCTTCTTTGGGGCAGCCCCTCAAATATTGGAACACTGCTATCATGTCCCCCCTCTTCATTAAACTAACAGAAGAGAATAACAGCTGGAAGAGACCTTGGAGGTCTTCTAGTCCGACCCCCTGCTCAAAGCAAAGTCCTTATACCATTCCCAACAAATGGCTGTCCAGTCTCTTCTTGAAGATCTCCAGTGATGGAGCATCCACAACTTCTGGAGGCAAGTAGTTCCACTGGTTAATTGTTCTCACTGTCAGGAAATCTCTCCTTAGTTCCTGGTTGCTTCTCTCCTTGATTAGTTTCCATCCGTTGCTTCTTGTCCTGACTTCAGGCGCTTTGGAAAATAGCTTGACTCCCTCTTCTTTGGGGCAGCCCCTGAGATACTGGAAGACTGCTATCATGTCCCCCCTCGTCCTTCTCTTCATTAAACTAGACATACCCAAATCCCGCAACTGTTCTTTGTATGTTTTAGTTGCCAGGCTTTAAATAATCTACCTTTAGTTGTTTCACTGTCCCGGATCATGAACGAGCCGATAAAGTTTCCTGGAGCCAAGAGGTGACGCTCAGCATCCTTCCGGCTGATACCTGTCATGAACCACCTAAGGTCGACGAGGAACAGACAGTTAGAATGAAATCATGCATAAAATCCTTTCTCATGCTCTGCCTCGCCCCAAGTTTCCTCCTGGCACGAGAAAGGTTCCTGGATAAACTTTTAAGAGCATGCAACACTGGTAGCCATTTGTCTGAAATGGTACTATATAGGGTTTCCTGCCTGAGCAGGGGGTTGGACTAGATGACCTCCAATAGAATAGAATAGAATAGAATAGAATAGAATAGAATAGAATAGAATAGAATAGAATAGAAACTAACCAAAGAGAGAAGCAACCTAGAACTAAGGAGAAACTTCCTGACAGTTAGAACAATTAACCAGTGGAACTACCTGCCTCTAGAAGCGGTGAATGCTCCAACACTGGAGGTTTTTAATAAGAGACTGGACAGCCCTTTGTCCGAAATGGTATAGGGTTTCCTGCCTGAGCAGGGGGTAGGACTAGATGACCTCCAAGGTCCCGTCCAACTACTTCTTCTTCTTCTTCTTCTTCTTCTTCTTCTTCTTCTTCTTCTTCTTCTTCTTCTTCTTCTTCTTCTTCTTCTTCTTCTTCTTCTTCTTCTTCTTCTTATTATTATTATTATTATTATTATGGATCATCGCACAGTCAGCCAGATGTTCAGACTGGATTTGGCATTTTGTCTACCTATCGAGTCCTTACCAGGACCTGGGATAGGCAGATGTGGATGTTTGATGGTATTACAGATATCGTCGCAGGATGGGAGCAGTTCCGCCTTTTGCAATTGACTAATGGCGAATTTGTCAATTCCAATGGTGTTCAAGTGGTGCTCCAGTTGTTTTGGGATTGCACCCAAGGAGCCTATGACTATTGGTACTACCCTTGCTTGCCTTTGCCACAGTCTTTCTATTTCTATTTGTAGGTCTTTGTATTTTGTTATCTTCTCCAGTTCTTTCTCTTCTATTCTGCTGTCTCCAGGCACTGCCACGTCCACTATCCAGACTTTTTGTCTTTCTTATCGACAATTGTTAAGTCTGGGGTGTTATGTTGCAGATGCTTGTCTGTTTGAATTCTGAAGTCCCAGAGCAGTTTAATTTTATCATTTTCTATGACTTTCTCTATTTTATGATCCCACCAGTTTTTGCTTACAGGATGAAACTTTGGCAGCTACCTGCCTCTGCGTTGCAACTTGCCTTTACATTAAGGGGGTGGTGGTGAAGGTGTTACTTTCAAGTGGAGAGACAGAGAAACGAAACTCCTTCGATTCAGCTGCAGACCAAGAGTTAGAAAGACACCAGAACAGGTGTCAATTTGGTTGCCATAACAAAGTCGACTTGTTGATATGGATTATGAAAGACGTTGGGGGTTTTGCCTGGGAACACTATCAAACGTTTAAGTCTGTGAATTGGCATGGGAACCTTGGAGTTAGTTTTGCTTCCACAATCACCACACAGTGTATTCAATAAACACAAAGATTTTCTAAATGGAATGAAAAAGATGTTGAGCCTCTGGAAAGAGTACAGAGAAGAGCAACAAAGATGATTAGGGGACTGGAGGCTAAAACATAGAAGGAACAGTGGCTGGAATTGGGTATGTCTAGTTTAATGAAGAAAAGGACGAGGGAGGACATAATAGCAGTCTTCCAATATCTCAGGGGCTGCCATAAAGAAGAGGGGAGTCAAGCTATTCTCCAAAGCACCTGAAGGCAGGACAAGAAGCAACAGATGGAAACTAACCAAGGAGAGAAGCAACCTAGAACTAAGGAGAAACTTCCTGACAGTGAGAACAATTAACCAGTGGAACAACCTGCCTCCAGAAGTGGTGAATGCTCCAACACTGGAGGTTTTTAAGAAGAGACTGGACATCAATTTGTCCAAAATGGTATACAGGGTTTCCTGCCTGAGCAGGGGGTTGAACTAGATGACCTCCAAGGTCCCTTCCAACTTTATTATTGTTATTATTACATGAACCTGGAGTTTTATTTGTGATTCTCTAGCTGGATGTTGACAGGACCAAAGCAGACAAACGTTTAAACCCATGTACCTCTATAGTCCAGAGCTGGAATCAGGGGGAGATCTAAAACCAAGTGTTCTACTAAGAAGGTCCCTCCCTTTGATAGGTTGAGAGGACTTACTCTTCGGTCTCCAGTGAGTTGGCCTTGGCCACATAATTGCTGGGAATGAAGCCCACTTTGCCCGTTGAAAGGGCCTTGGCTCGCCACCACTCTCCTGACCTGGAGAAAGAGGAGGGCAGAATTAGCTACCTTTCCCAACTTCCCCCAAACCTAGCCAACAATTAGCCCTCTAAGGGGAAGCTCTGGGAAATTCCAGAAGTGGGGGAAGGTCTGGAAAGTCCCCCAAAACACACACCAGAAGAAAGCATTGGCAAATCAATGCTGCATTGTTGCAAAGGGACTCCGTGGTTGAGGCCACAGAATAAACAGGAGTCATCCATCCATCCATCCATCCATCCAAACATACATAGATTCATTCATCCCATTCAACCATCCATCTATTCATCCTTCAGTTGAACCACCCATCCATCCATCCAACATCCATCCATCCATCCATTCACCTGTCCATCCATCCACCTGTTCATCCCTCCATTAATCCATCCCCCTTCTGTCCAACCATCCATCCACCCACCATCCTCCCATCCATCTCCCATCCTTCATCCATCCCCATCCATTCCCATCCATCCATGCATCCATCCATGCATCCATCTCCCGACCATCCATCTGTCCATCCATTCATCCATTCATCCTCCCATCCATCTCCCATCCTTCATCCATCCCCATCCATCCATCCATCCATCTCCCAACCATTCATCTATCCATCCATCTCCCATCCTTCATCCATCCCCATCCATCCATCCATCCATCCATCTATCCATACATCCATCCAACTATCCATCCATTCATCCTTCATCCATCTCCCATCCATCCATCCATCCATCCATCCATCCATCCATCCATCCATCTATCCATCCATGTGTCTGTCCATCTGTCCATCCATCCAAGTGTTCATCCCTCCATTAATCTATCCCCCTTCCCTCCAACCATCCGTCCATCATCCTCCCATCCCCCATCCTTCATCCATCCATCCATCTATCCATCCGTGCATCTGTCCACCCATCCGTTAATCCACCCCCCTTCCATCCATCCACCCAACCATCCATCATTCTCCATTCATCTCCCATCTTCCATCCATCTATACATCCATCCATCCAGCCAGCCAATATGGCCACCACTCAACATGGATTCAGAGAGGTCTACACAATTAGAAGCCACAAATAACAACCAGCAGAAAAAAAACCAAACGAAACTATAGACTCCGAGGTATCTATTCATTGAGTAGAAGCACTCTGACACAGCATAGGTCAAACACAAATAAGGGCAAACACCCTCACTTGTGGTCACGTGTCTGAGTTTGACCACGTTTTCCCCAAACTCGACATTTACTTCTAGTTTGCTGCAAAAATGTGCCCATAACAAACCAACTGATTCACTTAAGGACAGTTCTTGTTAGTTGCGAAGTCGTGTCTGACCCATTGCGACCCCATGGACAACGTTCTTCCAGGCCTTCCCGTCCTCTACCATCTTCTGGAGTCCATTGAAGCTCACGCCTCCTGCTTCAGGGACTCCATCCAGCCCCCTCCTTCTCTGTCGTCCCCTTCTTCTCTTGCCCTCCATCTTTCCCAGCATCAGGCTCTTCTCCAGGGAGTCCTTCCTTCTCCTTAGGTGGCCAAAGGACTTGAGTTTCCACTTCAGGATCTGGCCTTCTAAAGAGCAGTCGGGGTTGATCTCTTCTAGGACTGACCGGTTGGATCGCCTTGCAGTCCAGGGGACTCGCAGGAGTCTCCTCCAGCACCAGAGTTCAAAGGCCTCAATTCTTTTACGCTCAGCCTTTCTTATGGTCCAACTTTCACAGCTATTCATTGCAACTGGGAAAACCATGGCCTGGACTATACACACTTTTGTTGGCAGGGTGATGTCTCTGCTTTTTAGTATGCTGTCTAGATTTGCCATAGCTTTCCTCCCCAGGAGCAAGCGTCTTTTAATTTCTTGGCTGCAGTCCCCATCTGCGGTGATCTTGGAGCCCAGGAAGATAAAATCTGTCACTATAAGGACAGTAGCCTTCGCTTAATGACCGTGGCAGCTCCTTTACAACCGTGACGCTTGCTTAAATGACCGCCACAAGAAAAGAGCATAAAATCAGATCAGTCACATGACTGACCTGTTTTACAAGAGTCATAATGACGGTAATGAGCGGGCTCCATTACATCCGCATGTTGAGAACTATCTGAATTGTGCTGTTCTCTGGCAGAGAACCACAAACCCAACAGCCACATTTCCTCACTGGAGCTTCAAGTAGGACACGGAAGAGAGTGAGGCTACAGATTTAAACTAAATTAGATATGTTTTTCCCCCGGGGGAATCTAGAAACGGTAACTTCCCCAGGGAAGCCGGAGGCAGCCATACCAATGAAGGACGCAGAACTGAGAGAGATGGCTAAAATATGCCTGCAGAACGCCTAAAAGACCATTTTAATCCTTATTTTTAGATGGCAGCACCGGGCGCCTATTATTCCTCCAGGAATTGAGTGTTTTCTGA